>NW_022148392.1:0-24284 GCF_901933205.1 Camarhynchus parvulus
CACAGTCCCAGTCAATCCCAGTTGCCCCCAGTGTAGACTCAGTGACTCCAGTAGCTCTCAGTGTGTTCCCAGTCACTCCCAGTATGGTTACAGACACTCCCAGTCAATCCCAGTTGGTCCCACTATGATCCCCGTTGCCCCAGTTCTGGCCCATGGAACCAAGGGGATCATTGTGGCACCACTGGAGCCCATGGAACCAAGGGGATCATTGTGGCACCACTGGAGCCCATGGAACCAAGGGGCCATGGTGACACAGCGGGGCTGCATGAAACCCAGAGACCATGATGACTCTGTCGGGCCTGATGGAACCATGGAGACCATTGTGACCCTTCAGGGCCTCGTGTCACCAAGGGGGCATTATGGCACCTCAGGGCCTCATGGAAGCAAGGGACCATTGGGACACTGTGGGCCCCCATGGAACCGGGAGGGAACATGGAGCAGGTCTGGCTGGCTTGGCCTCCCAGGGGCTGCCTGACAGGTCTGGATGATGCTGGAATGTCAAGGGCTGCCTCTCATCAGCTCCTGGAGCACTGGGGCTCTGTGCTTTCCTTGCTATGGAAAAGAACCGTCTGCCTTTTCAGATGCCCATTGCCAAAATTGGTACTCTCCCTAAAAAATTCCTACATGCAAGTGTATCTCTCAGAACAAAACCTGCCAGCTCTGGATGTCTTTGCCACTGGCTGTCACCTCTCATCTGTCCCTGAAATACTGAGGCTCTGTTCCTTCATTCCTATGGAAAAGAACCGGCCTTCAGGTCCAAAGGCCATGGACAAAATTAAAATTTTGCCTCCTAAATGCCGTATATCCAAAGATTGCTCCCAGACAAAAGTAGCCAGGACAGACAGGTCAGGCTGGCCCTGTCCTCTGGTGATTTTCTAAGACTATCAGCTGAATGTTTTCATTTGAAAACACCTTGGAGAGGGCCCAGAGATCTCTCAAGGAGGGGTTTTGAGGCCTCGGGCACATGAGCACTACATATGGACAAAGGAGCTCTGTGCTCCGTGCTGTTGTGGTGGTTTTGCATCATGGAAGTGATGTCCTAGGAGAAGCTGCTAGCAGTTTCCTCCGTGTCTGACAAAAAACTCAATCAGTAATTAGCTTTGAGAACTGACAATCTGTTAAACCACTAAGGAAACTGTACACACCTATGTGAAGACACATGTTAAAGATGAGAAAGCCTGGGAGGGTCTCTTTCCCTTCTGGCTGGCACAGAGGTAACAAGGCTGACCCGCCCCGCCTCAGTGAGGAGATGCCTTGATCTTGGGGCTGAAATCCTCTTGTAAAGCTGTGGGGAAGGATGTAATTGATAGATCAGACTCTCTTTTTCCTTATAATGCCTTGAAACTATGGGGAGATGACTTGTTCAGCAAAGGCCTCCATGCAAAGTAAGCAAATGTTCAAGTAGCTGTGATCCCATGAGAAAGTTTGAACAGAGAAAGAGAAGTGATGAGACCCTGTGCCCTCACAGAGAAGAAGAAGAAGATCTCTTCCCAGAGATGAAGATGATTTCAGAAATAGATGAAAAACCTTTGCTCTTAAACAGATCTCATCTTTAAACTAATACCCCATAAGTTGACATGGCCCATAAACACAGCTGTGGGAAAAGCTGTGAAAAAATGGGAGAGAATTCAGGATTGCAGATTTTTGGCAGCTGCTATTTGTGGGAATTGAGAGCCATGAGTAAGCTATTTTCTTATGGAGAAGTCTCCATAGCATGAAAGAGAGACTTCTCTCACTAAGTGAACTGAAGAAAGACTATTCTAGAGGTGGTAAACTGACTGAAAATTTTAGGTTTTGTCTCCTTACATTGTCAGTAAGAAAGAAAAGGTTGTAGGGAGAGAAGTGTTCTCAAAGTTTTCTGATTCTGATTCCTATTCCTTTTTAATTACTACTTTAACTTTTAGTTTAAATATTAATCACTAAATTTTTCTTTATACCCTTTTTAAAGTTTTGAGCCTACTTTGCCTTTTCTCCTAATCCTATCTCACAGCAGGAAATGAGTAAGTATATTCTAGTGAGTGCACTGGTAATTAGCCAACACTGAACCCACCACAATAATTGAAACATTTGCAAAGAAATCTCAAAAAACCAAAACCACTACAAAAACTTTCTGATGAACTGCCCCAGAGCAGAGGGAAATCAAGGCAGAGCCATGGTTTGTCAGGACTTGCTTGATCCTAATGAGCCCTGTGGTGCATTTGGAGCTGAGCCCTGGAACCTCAGGGCCTGAGAGGAGATTGCACAAACCTTTCCAGGAGTCAAAGTCAGAAGAAAACCCCAAAGTGTCTCAAAGCATGAATGGGTCCCACTGAGGTCCATCCCCAACACAGGCTCCTCATGGACTTCTTGGAGGAGAGAACTGGAGGCCAGGATGGCACAAAAACCTCTCTCAGACACTCAGTGTGGAAAGGAAAAATCCAAAGTACCTTAAAAACCTTGAGTATCTCAAAGCATTAATGAGCCCCACTGAGTGTCAGTACAAAGCTCTCAAGGGACTCATTAAAGCAGATAATTGGGGCCATGATTGCACAAACCTCTCACAGAGTCTGTATCAAAAGGGAAACACCAAGTACCTTAAAATAACTGAAGTACCTTGAAGCATTAATGAGCCCCACTGAGTGTTGTTACTGACAAAGCCTCTCAGGGACTAATTACAGCAGATAATTGGAGGCCATGATTGCACAAACCTCTCAGAGACTCCAAGGCAAAAGCCAAAGCCAAAGTCCTTTGAAAAACCTGCAGTCCCTGCAGGGAGCATGAAGGAGCCCCCCAGGGCCATTGCTGAGCAAGGCTCCCCAGGGACTCCTTCCAGCAGATCCTTGAGGCCACTGGGATGTGGGCTAGGGGGGATGCTGAGGGCAGGACAAGGGGCTGACAGTGCCCAGCCTGGCTGGGGCTGTGCCAGGAGGCCCCAGGGCCTCAGGACAAGGTGTCTCCTGCCAGCCCTTGCTGGCACAGACCCTGCTGTGCCCCAGGGCACCAAGACTTGGCTTCTCTTTGTCCCCACCTGTCAGCACTGCCTGCAGTTCTCTGCTCTGCCTGGGGCCTGGGGACACTTTCTCAGTCGTGTCCCTCAGTGGGACCCATTAAAAGTCCAAGAAACTTTGGAGTTGGATTCTGCCTTGGAGTTCTGGAGAGGTTTCTTCAGCTCCCTCTCAGGGACTGATGTTCAGGGCCTGAGCACAAAGCCCCAGAGGCTCATTAAAGTCCTTGTGCTGTGTCTGTGCTGCTGAGCTGGGCTGGGCTCCTGGCACAGAGGCAGCTCCTGGTAACCAAGCAGAGCTTCAAAAGCACATTTCTCTTGATGAGCAGCTCTTCTGCCAGCCCAGCAGGGCTGGGGCACTGCCTGCAGCCAGCCCGGGCACAGCACAGAGGCACAGAGAGCTTCAATCAGTCAGGGCTGGGAAGGGGCTGAGAAGTGCCTGGGGCACAATCCCTGCCAGCCCTTGGCACAGGAACCTCTGGCTGCAGGACAATGCAGCTGCAGCTCCTGGAGCCATCTCCTACAGCTGGAACATCCCAATGCCTACAGACTGAGTGAGTACATTCTCTGATTGTCTCTTGTGCAGAGCAGCCAGGGGTGCCCAGGGCTGTCCTGCAGAGCAGGGTCCTGCAGCCCAGGGCGCTGTGCTGGGGCAGGGACTCTGCTGCCTGCCAGGGACAGCTCTCAGCCAGCCCTGGCAGCTGCTCCCAGCACTGGGGGACAAGGTCTGGGTGGGAGGAGACAGCTGGTCAGGCTTGGAAGTGTTCTCCTTGTGTGGGGAGGGTGCTGCATTGTTCAGGACTGCTCCCAGCATGGCATTTAACTGCAGAACATTTCCAAGTAGATTATACAGGGAGCACAGCAAGGCAGGCGCTGCATAAAAGGGAAAATCCTGCTTTTTTAATCTTCTGCTCTTGGTTGCTGGGATGGGAAATTTTACATAGATATTCATCTCTCAGTTCAGGCTGAGGAAAAAAAATATTTTCTCTCAGATCTGAATAAACCAGGCAGTGACAGAAATCAGCACAGGGCCCCTTAGAGGCAGCATCAGTGTTGCTTTTCCAGCCTCCTCAGGGTTGCTCTGACGTTGCCATCAGAGCCTGCAGAGCCAGAGCTGCCCCTGGGCAGTGCCTGAGCTGGGAGGGGTCTGCAGGGCAGAGCTGAGCCCCCAGGGCTGGGCTGGGCTCTGGCAGCACTGGCAGGGCCCAGCCCTGGGCACAGGGAAGCAGCTGCTGGCAGGGACAGCTCCAGGCAGCAGAGCCCTGGGCAGGCAGTGGGGGGAAAGTGCCCCCAGGCTGTGCTGGGATATTTCAAGTCCTCTCCAAACCCAACTATTCCATGATTACTTTTCTTACAGATCCCCATGCCAAGGCACAGCAAATGTCCAACAGCAGCTCCATCAGGCACTTCCTCCTGCTGGCATTGGCAGACACGCGGCAGCTGCAGCTCCTGCACTTCTGCCTCTTGCTGGGCATCTCCCTGGCTGCCCTCCTGGGCAACGGCCTCATCATCAGCGCCGTAGCCTGCGGCCACCACCTGCACACGCCCATGTTCTTCTTCCTGCTCAACCTGGCCCTCAGCGACCTGGGCTCCATCTGCACCACTGTCCCCAAAGCCATGCACAATTCCCTCTGGGACACCAGGGACATCTCCTACACTGGATGTGCTGCTCAGCTCTTTTTCCTTTTCTGTTCTTCATCTCAGCAGAGTTTTATCTCCTGACCATCATGTGCTACGACCGCTACGTGTCCATCTGCAAACCCCTGCACTACGGGACCCTCCTGGGCAGCAGAGCTTGTGCCCACATGGCAGCAGCTGCCTGGGCCAGTGCCTTTCTCAATGCTCTCATGCACACAGCCAATACATTTTCCCTGCCCCTGTGCCATGGCAATGCCCTGGGCCAGTTCTTCTGTGAAGTGCCACAGATCCTCAAGCTCTCCTGCTCTTACTCTTACCTCAGGGAACTGGGGCTTCTTGCTGTTAGTGTGTGTTTAAATTTTGGTTGTTTTGTGTTCATTGTTTTCTCCTATGTGCAGATCTTCAGGGCTGTGCTGAGGATCCCCTCTGAGCAGGGACGGCACAAAGCCTTTTCCACCTGCCTCCCTCACCTGGCTGTGCTATCCCTGTTCCTCAGCACTGGCACATTTGCCTACTTGAAGCCCCCCTCCACCTCTTCCCCATCCCTGGATCTGGCCCTGTCAGTTCCATACTCGGTGGTGCCTCCAGCCCTGAATCCCCTCATCTACAGCCTGAGGAACCAGGAGCTCAAGGCTGCAGTGTGGAGACTGATGACTGGATGGTTTTGGAAACATTAAACTGCTGGTCAATTTCTGAAAATCACTTGAAATAAAAGTAATTTTGATACTTCTTGTTGCTTTGGTTGTGGGTTTTTTTCCCTTTTGCTTTAGTTTTCTCACACTGTCTATGGAGAAATGTCATTTTTGGTGCCTTTTCTCACTTTATTTCTCTCCACCTTCCCTGTGGCTCAGACTGTGTCAATGAGGGGCTGTGCTCTTGGTGGCTTTAAAAGGAACTAAAGGATGTCCCAGCAGAGTTTTCTGCAGAGATGCCCTTTGTTGCCTTCTCTGGAGCTGCAGCAGCAATGTCTGTGTGCAGAGCTGGGGCAGATCAGGGCTGGCCCAGCAGCTGTGCCCAGCAGCAGCAGCACTTGGTGTTGCCAGTGCTGCTGCCGTGGCCCTGCCCCGCTGCCCTGGTGGCCCTGGTGTTGCTGCAGGGCCTGAGTGCTCTCGGGGCCGGGCACAGCCCTGGGGGTGGCAGTGCCGGGGCTGCAGCAGGGACAGGCCATGGGCACTGCTGGGGCAGCGCTGACGCCTCAGGCCAGGCCCTGGGGGCTCCAGGCTCCTTGCCCAGGCTCTCTCAAGAACACGGCCAGGCCAATGCTCAGCACAGAAAAGCCCCGTGAGCAGCCCCAGGCTGGCCGTGGGCAGGCTGGGGGCAAACAGCATGGCTGGGGCTCTGCAAGGGCCCTGGGGCAGACGGGAAGGAGCAGCAGAGCAGGGGCTGATCCATCCCCAGTGCGCTGCACAGCCCAGGGCAGCGTCCCAGAGCGTCCTGATGGAGCTGCCAACAACATCCCCCCCTCTGCAGCCCTGGCCTCTCCCCAGCTCACACAGGTGCCCCATCCTTGCAGGCACAGACACGGCAGCACTGGCTCAGCAGCCCCTGTTTGCATTGCACACAGCAGGGGGAGCACCCCCATGCTGTTGCTGTGGGGACATGAACCTGAGGGAGCACAAATGCCATCAGCCCCTGGGGCCAGCAAGGGCTGGGGGACACCAGGGAAACCACTCAGCTTTGTCCTGGCCTCTGCACTCAGCCAGAAAGTTTGTTCCCATCAGCTGGGAGTTTCCTGTCCCACTGCAGACGCTGTTGCTCAGAGCCAGGGCTGCCTGGCAGCCACCCCCAAACTGCCCTCAGCATTTCCTTGGCTTCACCTTTGCTTTCTTTACTCTTTCCTGATACAAATTTCTTCCTCTTGCCCAGCCCTGTTCCCTGCCCTGCAAACAGCCCATCCCTGTTTGCCCTTTCCTCTCTGGCCCCACTCCCCATTGCAGTTCCTGACTTGGCCCCATGGGAACGTCCCTTGGGCAGCAGGATCATCCTACAAGTGCTGCAGGAATTGTTGCAGGCTCCTGCAGTGCCTCCTGCTGCTCCCTTGCCAGAGGCAGCCCAGGCCAGGGGGGCACATCTGGGCTGCTGTGTCTGGCTCTGGGGCTCCCTGTTCTGGGCAGTGAGGAGGAGCTGCAGAGGCTCTGCAGGACTGACAGGATGGGCTTTGGGGCTGGCAGGAGAAGCTGAGGGACCTGGGCTGCTGGAGCTGCTGAAGAGGAGGCCCAGGGCTCATCCTGCAACTGCTCCAAGGGTGGTTTCAGAGAATCCCAGAATCAGCAAGGTTGGAAAAGACCTTGGAGATCATCAAGTCCAACCTGTGCCCTGACACTGCCTTGTCTCCCCTGAGCCTCCTCTTCTCCAGGATAAACAACCCCAGCTCCCTCAGCCACTCCTCACAGGACTTGTGTTCCAGACCCCTCCCCAGCCTTGTTGCCCTTCTCTGGACACGCTCCAGCCCCTCCATGTCCTTCCTAAATTGGGGTCCCAGAACTGGACACAGCACTGGAGGTGCTGCCCAAGCAGTGCTGAGCACAGGGGAAGAATCCCTGCCCTGCTCCTGCTGGCCACACCATTCCTGATCCAGGCCAGGAGCCATTGGCCTTCTTGGCCACCTGGGCACACTGCTGGCTCATGTCCAGCCTGCTGTCCATCAGTCCCTGCAGGTCCCTTTCTGCCTGGCTGCTCTCCAGCCACTCTGTCCCCAGCCTGTAGTGCTGCAGGGGTTGTTGTGGCCAAAGTGCAGGACCCAGCACTTGGACTTGTTAAACCTCACCTTGTTGGATTTGGGCCCTGGATCCAGCCTGTCCAGGGCCCTGTGCAGAGCCCTCCTATGCTCCTGCAGATCCACACTCACACCCAGCTTGGTGTCATCTGCAGATTTGGTGATGGTGGACTCAATCCCCTCATCCAGATCATCAATGCAGATATTGAAATCCACGCTGGCTGGCTCTGATCCCTGGGCCATCCTGTGGGTGCCCTGTGATGGCACTCAAGGTGATCTGTTCCATAACCTTGCCGGGCACCCAGGTCAGGCTGACAGGCCTGGAGTTCCCCAGCTCCTCCTTCCAGCCCTGCTTGGGGATGGGCTCACACTGGCACCTCCAGTGCTCTGGGACCTCCCTGCTGAGCCAGGACTGATGGTAAATGATGGAGAGCAGCTTGGGGAGCTCATCCACCAGCTCCCTCATCCCCCTGGGATGGATCCCATCTGATCCCACACACCTGTGAGCATCTGAGTGGCTCAGCAGGTCCCCAGCTGCTTCCTCCTGGATTCCAGGGGGCTGTTCTGCTCCCTGTGCCCATCTACCAGCTCAGGAGAACACTTGTCCTTTGGACAACCTGTACTGATATTGAAAATTGAGTCAAACGATTTATGCTAGCTTAGTCTTAAGGAAAAGACTTTAGTTAATATACTCCCCACTGCATCCAATAAAGAGTAGAGGTTCTCCTTCTCCCTCCTTTTGCTATATATATATTTTTTTTTTTTTTTTTTACAGAAGCCGTCAGGTTAAGCTCTAGTTGATCTTTCACCTCTCAAGTTTTCTTTCTGTATAACCTAATGACATCCTTAAACACTTCCTGAGTTTCTGGTCCTTTTTTCCCCTGAGTTCCCACAAAAGCTCCATGTGGCAGCCAGGACAGTCATTTTCCTCACCTGTTCATGTTTTGCCACACTGGGACAGGCTGCTCCTTCCCCCTTAAAATTACTTTCTTGAAATGTCTCCATCCTTCCTGGACCCCTTTGTTTTTAAGGGCTATTTCCATTTAAAAAATTATGGTACTCCCCAAATCAGCATCCTTAACAGGCCAAAGTCTGCCCTTCCTAATTCCAGTGTAGAAGTTTTGTTGCTGCCCCTCCTTCTTTCACAGAACATTGAAAACTTGATTATTTCATGGTCACTGTGCCCCAGGCAGCCTCCGAGCCCCACATCTGCCCCCAGCCCTTCTCTGTTTGTGAACAGCAGCAGACAGAGCTTTCCTTGGCAGTGGGAGTGTCACCAAAATTTCAGTAAAACAGAAAACTCCTTAACACCAATGTAGCATTAAGAAGCAGCATTCTTTATTCAGCTGGATGCACGGGGGAGAGCTCCTCCCAAAGCCCTGCAGGCTGAGTACAGGAAAGTTTCTGTTTATTTTCTGTATTTTGCACACATATTCATTGATTGTCCTGGACTAAACACACATATGATAATCATTTCCCCAAAATCATTAACACATTTCCCCTCCCCTTTACCCATGTGTTCTTCTGTCCTGGGGTCTCTCTGGTGGTCCCTGGTGCTCGTGGACCCCAATGTTCCAGTGGGCCTGGCTGAGCTGGCAGGACACTGAGGCTGGTGAACTTCCAGTTCCCCTTCTCACACAATGGGCATTGTGTGGTTTCCATAGGCCTGGGGTTTTGGAGAACAAGCTCCAGGTGTCAGCTCACCTGGTGGAGACAATTTATCATCTGGTAACATGAGGTCACAGAGTGGGCTGTGACATCACAGGGTGGGTCATGTGAGGTCATTGAGCAGCTATGACATCATAGGCCATATCTGTGACATCACAGGGCAGAGATCTTACTTCACAGAGCAGACAACGACATGACAGAGTTGGCTGTGACATCAGAGACCATCTGTATAACATAAGAGAATGGGCTGTGACATCACAGACATCTGGCATAACAGATGACATCACAGATTTTGCTGTAACAATACAGGGCTGTGACATCACAGAGACCAGAGACCAGTTCCTTGACACAGGATGGGCTGTGACATCAAAGAGCCAGCTGGGACAGCACAAGGCAGAGGTTTTACCTCACAGAGCAGACTGTGATATCATAGAGCAGACTATGACATCACAGAGCAGGCTGTGACATCACAGAGCTGTCTGTGACATCAGAGACCAGCTGTGACATTAGAGAATGGGCTGTGACATCACAGAGCAGGCTGTGACATCCCAGAGGGGCTGTGTGACATCCCAGCAGGGCTGTGTCAGGTCACTGGGTTGGTCACTCCGCCCCAGCTCCCCCCTCACAGTTTCTCCCAACAAGTCCAATGCTGTCCATGCCCAGCAGGGTCCCTGTCCCCGGGATCCCCCGCCCACCTGGAGCCACAGCCTCCACCAAAGGATGTTCCACAGGATCCACCCCAGAGCCTGACATGGGGACAAGGGGCCAGGGCTGTGTGACCAGGACATCAAGGACAGGGATTATCCAGGTCACTGTGGCCTGGGTTGGGTTGCCCAGGGCAGGAAAGATGTCTGGCAGCTGGAGCAGGGTCTGGGAAGGGCCTCCAAGGTGGGGCTGGAGCCCTTGGGCTGTGAGCAGAGGCTGAGGGAGCTGGGCTTGTCCAGCCCGGAGCAGGGAAGGCTGAGGGGCTCCTCATCCCAGCCTGGCAGTGCCAGCCAGGAGGGATGGAGAACACAGAGCCAGGCTCTTCACCGGGGCCTGGTGGGAGACAAAAGCCAATGGGTGGGAGGGGAAAGAGGGGATCAGCCAGGACAGGAGGAGGTGAAATGAGTCAGGCTGGTTTCAGCATTTCCTCAACACCAAGAGCAGCCTGACCTCCCTTCTCCATCCACCACTGACAGCTTTGCAAATCAGGAATTGTTCTGAGCTGTTTTGCCCCCACTCCAGGACGAGCATTCTGATACAAGAACTTAATTGTGTTTATATCTATCTCAGAACCACGTTTGTCTGAAATCAATTTTAGTATGGAAATCACTTGTGGATGGTGGACTCATCAGATGCTGCTGGGACATTGCACATAGCTCAGGGAAGAATGTGATGATTGTTCATGGTCTGTTGACCATGAAGAGAAACTTTCTGTGCCTCTGAGTCTCACCAGTTCCTGATCCCCAAAGGACACAAACCTGATGAGTTGTGGTTCCCACTCCAGTGGCTGCACTTGGACCTCCCTCCATAGCCAGAGCAGAGCTCCCTTGTCCCAGAAAGTCCCTGGCAATGCAGGGATGAAGGAAACAGGACAGGCTGTGGGGATCAGGGGCAGGGCAGAGCCAGGGAGAAGAATGACTTT
Organism: Camarhynchus parvulus; assembly: GCF_901933205.1. Classification (NCBI taxonomy): domain Eukaryota; kingdom Metazoa; phylum Chordata; class Aves; order Passeriformes; family Thraupidae; genus Camarhynchus; species Camarhynchus parvulus. The sequence goes on from NW_022148392.1 coordinate 10,633, forward strand.
TGCATTTGATGGAGCTGTGCCTTCCCTTGGCTTTGTTGGCTGACAAGAAATGAACATCCCTCTGTGTCTGGGGCAGCTCCTTCTCCAAGGAAAGCAGGTGGGAGTTGGAGCCAAGGAGCTGAAAGCTGCAGGTGCAGCCTGGGCTGGAGGGAGCTCAGATTTGCACAAGGCTGCTCTGAGTGCCAGGGCTTGGATGGGGAAATGGTGGGGGGGGGGTAGGGACAGAGTCTGATTGATTGTCAGCCATGAAGGGTCTTGATTTTCATATCTATTCAAACTGCATGAGGAGGTACTTGGATTCAGTGTCAATTGGAGATTGCACATATCAATGAATTAACAGGAAAACAAAACTAAACAGGATGTAAAAAAATGTTTTCTTGCTGTCTTTTTAAATATCATGTATTCACTTTGAATACACTACTGAGATCTACTTAACTACAAAAAGATTTGGAAACTGAAATCAAATTATTCCCAGAGGCTTGGCTTGTTCAGGTGTTCTGAATGTTAATGAGCCCTGGGACACTGAATTCCTGCACTGAAGAGCTGCAGGCTGAACAAGCCTCTGGAGCAGGAAAATTCAGCAGCAGCCTCCAAGGTGCTGAGGATGTCAGCAGCCCCCAGTGAGGCCATCCCTGCCCAGAGACCGTGGGGAATGGGCAGACAAGGAGAGCGCGTCCCCTGGGGCTGGGGCAGCACAACTCAGAGGCAGCAGCGGCTCCAGCTGGGCAATGGAGTGTGGAATGTGGCTGGGAAAGCCCTGCCTGGGCTGGGCCAAGCAGGACAGACAAGCCCTAACTCCCATCCACTAAAAAACTCCCTCGATGAGACATTTAAAAGGAATTATAATTATTTGTGTCCTCTGAGTTGGATGCACTGGAGAAATACCAACAAGAGATTCTCAGGGGCTCAAAACAACAAAACAGCCTTTACTGGCCAACTTTAGAAAATCAAAGAAATTTTGGCAAAAAAATATGACATTCAATCAACAAAAACACTTCTCAAAGCATTAACCCATTTCAACTTCACAAACTCTAAGCCTGTTCAATTTTAAGTTAATCAAAATTTGCAAGAGGACAAAAAATAGAAGAATTTTTCATTCTCTGAGAAGAGAGAAAAAGACAAGATTCAGAGAAGCACACACACAGCTACCAACCCTGGATTCTAGCAGAATTCAGATAGAAATTCCAAGAGGAGGTAGGGTCAAGATGTGTGCTTGCCTTGTGGTCAGCCTTCAATACCCCTTGGTCTCCCCTGGGCCCTTCCCCAGGTGGGACTTGGGCTCATTTGGTCCCTCAGGAGCTGGGCTGGGGCTGCAGAGGTGGCTGTGGAGCATTGCCTGTGCTGTGCCAGGGACTGGCAGCCACTGCTGGGCTGGGATAGAGGCTCTGGGGGATTGGGGTTCCAGGGCAGGGCAGGGCTGGGGTTCCAGGGCAGGGCAAGGCTGGACCTGCCCCTTCCTCCCCCACACATGAAATGTTTTGAGCCAACAATCTCCTCCAGTCTGTCACAATTGGGAATATTGGAGGTGGAACCCCAATTCTGGCCATGGGCACCTGGACAAGAAGGACAGTTCTTTTCCATAGGAAGAAGCCAGAGTCTGAGAGCCTCACTAGGCCAAGGCCAGCCAGACTTGTCAGTTATGCCAGATCTTGTCTGAGACCTATCCTTGGATATAAGGAATTTTGGAGGTGGAAGCCAAATTTCAGCCATGGGCACCTGGAGAAGCAGCACAGTTCTTTTGCATAGGAAGGAGAGCAGGGGGGACCTTTCCCCAAAACATTGTGTTGTCCTGGGGACAGATATAAGGAAATTTGGAGGAGAAATCCCAATTCTGGCCATGGGTGTCTGGAGGAGAAGGAAAGTTCTTTTCCATGGAAGGAAAGCATAGAGCCCCAGTGTTTCAGCAGCAGCAGATGAGAAGTGACCCTCAACATGCCAAGGTCAGCTGGACCAGTGAGGTGGTCCCTGGGAGGCCAAACCAGCCAGACCTGTTCCATGTTCTCTTTTTATGGTTTTATGAGGCCCCATAGTGTCACCCTGGTGTTTTTGGTTCCATGGGGCCCAGTGTCGCAGTGTCATAATGGTGCCTTTGATTCCAGGGGTCCAGCAGTGTCACAATGGCCCCTTTGTTTGCAATGGCCCTTCAGTCCCACAATGTCACAATGGCCATGAGGCCTTCACAATGGTCTCCATGGTTCCCCAGGCCCCACAATGTCACAATGGACCCTCTGTTCCATGAGTCCTGCAATGTCACAATGGACCTTTGGTTCCATGAGGCCTGCAGTGTCACAATGGTCTCTGTGGTTCCACAGTGTCACAATGGACCCACAGTGTCACAATGTCACCCTCCTTTGTTCCATGAGCCCCCTGCAATGTCACAATGGACTCTTTGGACCCAGGGGGGTTTGCAGTGTCACAATGGTCTCCTGGTTCCATGAGGCCCCCCAGTGTCACAATGGATCTCTGATTCCATGAGGCCCCCTGCAGTGTCACCCTGGTCTCCATGGTTCCATGAGGCCCCTGCAGTGTCACAAAGGTCTTTATGGTTCCATGGTTTGTGAAGTGTCCTAATGGCCCCACAGTTCCATCACAATGATGGACTTTTGGTTCTGTGGGGACCCCCAGGGTCTCACTGGTCACCCCCCTTGGTTCCATGAGGCCCCAAAGTGTCACAATGGTTTGCATGGTTCCATGGGGGCCCACACAGTGTCACAATGGTCCTTATGATTCCATGAGGCCCCACAGTGTCACAATGGTCCCTTGGTCTCACAGGGCCCCACAGTGTCACAATGGTCCCTTGGTTCCATGGGCCCTGTGCTGCTGCATTCCCCCCCCCCTTCTCAGGCCGCCCTGCCAGCTGAGAAATGCTCCTTGGGGCTCGGCCTTGGCCAACAGCCCCTGGGCTCAGCTCCTCTGCAGCTCATCACAAACACTGTCTGCTCCAGGCACTGCTGCTGCCCAACCAGCTCCTGCTTTCTGTAGGAGCAGCCCTGGGAACTGGTTTTGTTCCCTCAGTGGCACAACATCCCTGTTCTCACACTGCCAAAGAAAGCTGTTGGTGCCAAGTGCAGCCAGGATGAACCATTGCTGGGACTGAAGCCCCTCTCTTGGGGCCCTGCAAACAGCGCCCAAAAGGAGCCCTTGGAGCTCTCCTGGGCCAGCCACTCCCTCTGAGTGGGGCCTCTCCCAGCCGGGAACTCTCCCGTTTGCTGCACTCGGGGATCCCCAACAACGACGGAGCCTGGGCGGTCCCCCACTCCTCCAGGCTCAGCCCTTCACCCACTGGGGAGATGCCAAAGGATCCACAGGGAGCATTTCCTGCCCTCAGGGGAATTTCTCACAGGTGCCTTGCACTGACTCTGTGTGTCTGTGTGCACACAGGAGTGCCTGTGCTGGGGAAATGTGGCAGAAATGCTGCTCCCTGAGGGGTTTGAGTGCCTTGGATAGCTGAGTCAGTCAGGCCAGTAGGTAAGGTTAAGTCATGAGGAATAAGTTAAGTTAAATGCTGTTAAGAGTTTTCTTTTTTGCTAAGTTGTCAATTTAATATGTTATAAGCTAAGTTGAATATTGTTTAGTGTTATTCCTCTGTTAAATTGCTTAAGTCATAGGTTTTAAGTTAGGTTAAATACTGTTAAGTGCTGTTCTTTTGCTAAATTGTGAAGTTGAAGGTATCAGTTAAAGTTAAGGTATATAAGTCCTGTTAAGTTTGAGCTCTGTTAAGCTTTTGGGCCATATTCCTTTTTATCCTTGCCCTCACTGTCCTTGTGTCACACACACACACACAGGGACAGTTCTCAGTTCATTTCTGGTTTGATTGCCTGGATTTGGTTTGGTTTTGTTGTTGCTTTGTTTCCTTGCTGTGCCTGAAGTGTCCAGTCAGGAGCAGAGTGACTCTTGCCAAGGAACTTTGTGCTGCTGTCCCTTAATATTCAATCTGGTTTTTGCTGATCCCTTGCTGGGGATTTTTTCAGCGCTCTCAAGGCCTCGTTGGTAACAGGGTGAAGGAGCCCTGGCCCAGGCTCTGGCCCTGGGGACACGGGGACGCTGCCGGGGGTCCCTGTCCCCTGTGCCACCCCCCAGGGCCCCCCCCCCGTCCCCCGTGTCAGGCTCTGGGGTCGATCTCGTGGAACATCCTCTGGGGAGGCTGCGGGGCCGGGGGCGGGGGACCCGGGGGGACAGGGGACCCCGCTGTGCACGAGCAGGGTTGGACTGCTCTGGGGGAACTGTGAGGGGGCCGGGGCAGAGTGACCTCCCCAGTGACCTCACACAGCCCCCCTGGGATGTCACACAGCCCCTGTGATGTCACACAGCCCCTGTGATGTCACAGAGCCAGCTCTGGGATGCCACCCAGGAATGTCATGCAGCTGTACTGTGATGTCACAAGACACTGTGATGGTGGAAGTTCACCCTGTGATGCCACAGTTAGTTCTGTGATGTCACAGGCTGCTCTATGATGTTACACAGCCACCTGGTGATGACACAACCCACTCTCAGATGTCACAGAGCCACTCTCTATGATGGCAGAGTCTCCTCTATGGCCTCACACCCTACTTTGTGATATCACAGCCAGTTCTGTGATGTCGCAAAACCCTTTAAGAACTCAGTTACACTGAAACACTGAAGTTTCTTGTTCTTTCAAGAGATCTCTGTCAGGGACACAACTGAGAAAGTGTCCCCAGGTTACAGGTAGAGCAGAACACTGGAGGCAGTGATGGCAGGTGGGGACAAGCAAGGCAAAGGTGTCTCTGGTGCTGAGCAAACCTGGATGTGTTTCAGGAATGCAAAGGGCCAAGGCCTGAGCCCCAGCCCCTGGCCAGGCAGATCCTGTCCCTCCCTCATTGCTCAGGGCTCTTCCCAGCATGGGCACTGGGATGTGGGGATGAGCAATGCCAAGGGCAGGAGGCAGAGCTGTCAGCAAACGGAAGGGCCCAGCCAGGTGGGGCAGCCGGGGGATGCCGACAGCCTGCAGGGACAGAGGCACAGGGGGACAGGGACACCGTGGGGACAGCCTGGGCTGCAGGGGCACAGGGATGGGCAGCAGCTGCAAGGCCCTCACAGAGCCAACTTGGGCAGCACTTTGGCCATGGCTGCTGGCCCTGGGCCTGAGGCCACGAGGGGACAAGTGACCCTTGCAGCCCTGGGGCCTCATTGCCTCCTTGGCCCTGCTCAGCAGCCTGGCAGGGGCCGCCCCATGCTCCTGCCCTTGGCATTGCCCATCCCCACATGCCAGTGCCCATCCCGGGAAGAGCCCTGAGCAATGAGGGAGGGACAGGGTTTGCCTGGCCAGGGGCTGGGGCTCAGCCCTTGGCCCTGTGCATTCATGAAACACATCCAGCTTTGCTCAGCACCAGAGACACCTTTGCCTTGCTTGTCCCCAGCTGTCATCACTGCCTCCAGTGTTCTGCTCTAACTGGAACCTGGGGACACTTTCTCAGTTGTGTCCCTGACAGGGATCTCTTCAAAGTACAAGAAACTTCAGTGTTTCAATGTAACTGAGTTCTTGAGGGTTCTGTGACATCACTGAGGGAGTTGTGACATCACAGAGCTGGCTCTGTCATTACAAAGTAGGATGTGAGGCCATAGAGCAGACTCTGCCATCATAGAGTGTGGATCTGTTGTATAAGAGAGTGGTTTGTGACATCACCAGGTGGCTGTGTAACATCATAGGGCAGACTGTGAAATTGCAGACCAGACAGTGACATCACAGGGTGACTTTGTGACATCACAGTCTTACGTGACATCACACTACTGCTGTATGACATCACAGGATGACAGAATAGAGTTGGCTGTGTGGCATCACAGGGGCCATGTGACATTGCAAGTGGCTGTGTAACATCACAAGGGATGTGTGACAACAGTCGGTTGGCTGTGTGACATCACAGGAGACTGTGTGACATCACAGGGGATGTGTGACATCACAGAGCAGCTGTGTGACATCACAGGGTAGTCTGTGACATCCCAGGGGCAGTGTGAGGTCACTGGGGAGGTCACTCTGACCCGGCCCCCCTCACAGTTCCCCCCCCAGAGCAGTCCAACCCTGCTGGGCACAGCAGCAGGGTCCCCTGTCCCCCCGGGTCCCCCCCCCCGCCCCGCAGCCTCCCCCAGAGGATGTTCCACGAGATCGACCCCAGAGCCTGACACGGGGATGGGGGGCCGGGGCCCTGGGGGTGGCACAGGGGGACAGGGACCCCCCGGCAGCGTCCCCGTGTCCCCCAGGGCCAGAGCCTGGGCCAGGGCTCCTTCACCCTGTTACCAACGAGGCCTTGAGAGCGCTGAAAAAATCCCCAGCAAGGGATCAGCAAAACCCAGATTGAATATTAAGGGACAGCAGCACAAAGTTCCTTGGCAAGAGTCACTCTGCTCCTGACTGGACACTTCAGGCACAGCAAGGAAACAAAGCAACAACAAAACCAAAGCAAATCCAGGCAATCAAACCAGAAACTAACCGAGAACTGTTCCCGTGTGTGTGTGTGTGACACAAGGACAGTGAGGGCAAGGATAAAAGGAATACAGCCTAAAAGCTTAACAGACCTCAAACTTAATAGGACTGACCTATTACCTTAACTTTAACGTATACCTTCAACTTCACAATTTAGCACAAGAACAGCACTGAACACTATTTAACCTATCTTAAAACATATGACATAGCAATTTAACTGAGGAACAACACTTAACAATCCTTAACTTAGCACATAACTTAAACTTGACAACTTAGCAAAAGAACAACTGTCAGAAGCATTTAACAGTTTATACCTCATGACTTAACCTTACTTACTGGATATCTGGATAGCTTAGTGACTCAGCTATCCAAGGCACTCCGACCCCTCAGGGGGCAGCATTTCTGCCACATTTCCCCAGCACAGGCACTCCTGTGTGCACACAGACACACAGAGTCAGTGCAAGGCACCTGTGAGAAATTCCCCTGAGGGCAGGAAATGCTCCCTGTGGATCCTTTGGCATCTCCCCAGCAGGTGAAGGGCTGAGCCTGGAGGAGTGGGGGGACCGGCCCAGGCTCCGTCGTTGTTGGGGATCCCCGAGTGCAGCAAACGGGAGAGTTCCCGGCTGGGAGAGGCCCCACTCAGAGGGAGTGGCTGGCCCAGGAGAGCTCCAAGGGCTCCTTTTGGAGCGCTGTTTGCAGGGCCCCAAGAGAGGGGCTTCAGTCCCAGCAATGGTTCATCCTGGCTGCACTTGGCACCAACAGCTTTCTTTGGCAGTGTGAGAACAGGGATGCTGTACCACGGAGGGAACAGAAACAGTTCCCAGGGCTGCTCCTAGAGAAAGCAGGAGCTGGTTGGGCAGCAGCAGTGCCTGGAGCAGACAGTGTTTGTGATGAGCTGCAGAGGAGCTGAGCCCAGGGGCTGCTGGCCAAGGCCGAGCCCCAAGGAGCATTTCTCAGCTGGCAGGGCGGTCTGAGAAGGGGAGGGGGGAATGCAGCAGCACAGGGCCCATGGAACCAAGGGACCATTGTGACACTGTGGGGCCCTGTGAGACCAAGGGACCATTGTGACGCTGTGGGGCCCTGTGAGACCAAGGGAGTATCGTGACACTGTGGGGCTGAATGGATTCATGGAGAGCAGTGTGACATTTCTGGGCCTCATGGAACCAAGGGAACTGTACTGAAGCTGTGTGGCTCCATGGAAAGTAGGGATCATTGTGACACTGTGAGGCCCCATCAAACCAAGGGTCCATTGTGACAGCGCGGGGCCTCATGGAACTGTGGAGGCCATTTTGACACTTTGGGGTGTTATGAGACCAAGGGGCTGTTGTGACACTGTGAGACCCCATGGAGCCAAATGTCTGTTGTGACATTTCAAGACCTCATAGAACCTAATGGAGAGACCATTCGGACACTTTACAGCCTCATGGAACCAAGGTCCATTGTGACACTGAGGGGATTCATACAATCATGGAGGCTCATAGAATCATTGGGACACTGTGAGGCCCTATGGAATTGCAAAGCATTGTGACACTGTGAGGCCTCATGGAACCAGTGAGACCACTGTGACCCTGGGGGTCCCCACAGAACCAAGAGGATCATTGTGATACTGTGGGGCCTCATGAAACCAAGAGGCCTTTGTGACACTGCAGGGCTGCATGGAACCAAAGGTCTGTTGTGACATTTCAGGGCCTGATGTCATCAGTGGTCCATTGTGACACTGGGCAATCAAAGGAGACCATTGTGACACTGCAGGATTGCTGGAACCAAAGCTCCAGAGTGACACAAAGGGGCCTCCTGTCATCAGTGGTCCATTGTGACGCTGCGGAGCCGAAGGAGACCATTGTGACACTGCAAACCCCCAGGGTCCAAAGGTCCATTGTGACATTGCAGGGCTCATGGAACAGAGGAGTCCTGTGACATTGTGGGGCCTGGGGAACCACGGAGACCATTGTGACACTGCAAGGCGTCATGGAATTGTTGGGACCATTGTGACACTGCAGGGCCTTCTAGAGCCTAGGGGCCACTGGGAAACTGTAAGACCCCCATCAAACCAAGGGTTCATTGGGACACTGAGGGTCTTCTTGTTATCAAGGAGCCATTGTGACGTTGCTGGATCCCATGAAAACAAGTCACCCTTATGGCACTGTGGGGCCTCCTAGATCCAAGGCACCACTGTGACACTGTGGAGCCCCACAAAACCAAGGGAACACAGAACAGGCCTAGAAGCTTTGGCCTCCCAGGAGCCACCTGACTGGTCCAGCTGACCTTGGCATGTCGAGGGTCTCTTCTGCTGCTGAAACACTGGGGCTTCGTGCTTCCCTTCCTCTGGAAAAGAACTCTCCTTCTCCTCCAGGCACCCACTGCCAGAATTGGGACTTCACCTCCAAATTTCCTTATATCCAGGGGTTGTTCCAATAGGAATATTGCCAGGACAAGTCTGGATGGCAATGGTTTCATGAGGGTCACCTCCCATCTGTCCACAAAACATTGGGGAAGACTCCGTGCTTTCCTTCCTATGGGAAAGAACTGTCCTGCTTCTCCAGGTGCCCATTGCCAAGATTGGGCTTCCACCTCCAAAATTCCCTATCTCCAAAGACTGCTCCCAGATCTGCCATTTCTGACAAGTCTGGATGGCCTTGGCCTAGTGAGGCTCTCACCTGCCTTCCAAACACCGGGGCTCTGTGCTTTCCTTCCTATGGAAACGAATTGTCCTTCTTCGCCAGGCGCCCATGGCCAGAATTGGGATTTCACCTCCAACATTCCCTGTTGTGACACACTGGAGGAGATTGTTGGCTCAAAACATTTCATGTAGGGGTATGAAAGGGCAGGTCCAGCCTTGCCCTGCCCTGAAACCCCAATCCCCCCAGAGCCTCTATCCCAGCCCAGCAGTGGCTGCCAGTCCCTGGCACAGCACAGGCAATGCTCCACAGCCACCTCTGCAGCCCCCAGCCCAGCTCCTGAGGGACCAAATGAGCCCAAGCCCCACCTGGGGGAAGGGCCCAGGGAGACCAGGGGGTATTGAAGGCTGAGGAGGACAAGGCAAGCACACATCTTGACCCTACCTCCTCTTGGAATTTTCATCTGAACACTGCTGGAATCCAGGAGTTGGTAGCTGTGTGTGTGCTTCTCTGTATCTTTCTTGTCTTTCTCTGTTTCTGTCTTCTAATTCCCTCCTCTTGCAAATTTTGATTAACTTAAAATTGAACAGGCTAAGAGTTTGTGAAATTGACAGCCTTGGTCTCCAGCACAGCCATGGAGGCCTCTTGTGGGCTCTGGGTCTGTTGCTGCAGCCCCCAAGGGCAGGCTGAGCTCTGCCTTTGGCACAGTCAGGCCTGGCCAGCGCAGGCCATGCTCAGCAATTGCTTGTGTGTGCCTGGCCTTGCTGTCAGCCCCCCCAAGGGCAGCTGAGCTCTGTTTTGGCCCAGGCCTTGTGGCCCTGTGCTGGCCCAGCCATGGTGGCCCAGCCCCCCAGTGCAGGCCCAGCCCAGGCCAGGAGCATTGCGGCTGGGAACGGCCCCTGTGCCGTGGTGCCCACAGCAGCCTTGGGGCTCTGTGCCCCATGGCCTCCCTGCTGGGCAGCCTCTGCCAGCTCCTGCAGAGCCCCTGGCACCTGTGGGGCTGCACAGACAGCCCTGCCCCGGGCTCTGCCGGCCTCTGGGCCAGCAGAGAGGCCGGGCCAGGGCTGGCCATGGCCGGGAACAGGCCCTGAGCCCCGCAGGAGGATGGAGCTGGGCCACAGCCAAACTCAGCCCAGGCCAAAGCTGGGCTCAGCAGCCAGGGCTGCCAAGGGCTGGGCACAGAGGCTGGCGCTGACAAATGTCCTGGGCCCCCTCCCTGCTCTGTCCGTGCCACCAAGGGCACAGAGCAGCCTCCTCTCTGGGCCACTTGCCTGTTTGCAATGCCTTGCACAGGCGCTGGCCCTGCCCCACAAGGCCTGGCCTGAGTCCTGCCCCTGCACGCTCAGCCAGGCTGAGATGGACACTGATGGTTTCTGGCCCAGGCTGAATCCAGGGCCCAAATCCAACAAGGTGAGGTTTAACAAGTCCAAGTGCCGGGTCCTGCACTTTGGCCACAACAACCCCTGCAGCACTACAGGCTGGGGACAGAGTGGCTGGAGAGCAGCCAGGCAGAAAGGGACCTGCAGGGACTGATGGACAGCAGGCTGGACATGAGCCAGCAGTGTGCCCAGGTGGCCAAGAAGGCCAATGGCTCCTGGCCTGGATCAGGAATGGTGTGGCCAGCAAGAGCAGGGCAGGGATTCTTCCCCTGTGCTCAGCACTGGTTGGGCAGCACCTCGAGTGCTGTGTCCAGTTCTGGGCCCCCAATTGAGGAAGGACATGGAGGGGCAGGAGCATGTCCAGAGAAGGGCAACAAGGCTGGGGAGGGGACTGGAGCACAAATGCTGTGAGGAGCAGCTGAGGGAGCTGGGGTTGTTTATCCTGGAGAAGAGGAGGCTCAGGGGAGACAAGGCAGTCTCAGGGCACAGGTTGGACTTGATGATTTCCAAGGTCTTTTCCAACCTTGCTGATTCTGGGATTCTCTGAAACCACCCTTGGAGCAGTTGCAGGATGAGCCCTGGGCCTCCTCTTCAGCAGCTCCAGCAGCCCAGGTCCCTCAGCTTCTCCTGCCAGCCCCAAAGCCCATCCTGTCAGTCCTGCAGAGCCTCTGCAGCTCCTCCTCACTGCCCAGAACAGGGAGCCCCAGAGCCAGACACAGCAGCCCAGATGTGCCCCCCTGGCCTGGGCTGCCTCTGGCAAGGGAGCAGCAGGAGGCACTGCAGGAGCCTGCAGACAATTCCTGCAGCACTTGTAGGATGATCCTGCTGCCCAAGGGACGTTCCCATGGTGCCAAGTCAGGAACTGCAATGGGGAGTGGGGCCAGAGAGGAAAGGGCAAACCAGGGATGGGCTGTTTGCAGGGGAGGGAACAGGGGTGGGCAAGAGGAAAAAATTTGTATCAGGAAGAGTAGAGAAAGCAAAGGAGAAGCAAAGGAAATGCTGAGGGCAGTTTGGGGGTGGCTGCCAGGCAGCCCTGGCTCTGAGCAACAGCGTCTGCAGTGGCACAGGAAACTCCCAGCTGATGGGAACAAACTTTCTGGCTGAGTGCAGAGGCCAGGACAAAGCTGAGTGGTTTCCCTGGTGTCCCCCAGCCCTTGCTGGCCCCAGGGGCTGATGGCATTTGTGCTCCCTCAGGTTCATGTCCCCACAGCAACAGCATGGGGGTGCTCCCCCTGCTGTGTGCAATGCAAACAGGGGCTGCTGAGCCAGTGCTGCCGTGTCTGTGCCTGCAAGGATGGGGCACCTGTGTGAGCTGGGGAGAGGCCAGGGCTGCAGAGGGGGGATGTTGTTGGCAGCTCCATCAGGACGCTCTGGGACGCTGCCCTGGGCTGTGCAGCGCACTGGGGATGGATCAGCCCCTGCTCTGCTGCTCCTTCCCGTCTGCCCCAGGGCCCTTGCAGAGCCCCAGCCATGCTGCCCTTGGCTGCCATGGCAACCCTGAGGACAAAGCGGTGCCAGGGCTGTTCCAGGTACAATTGCAGTGACACTCATTGGTGCCACCAGGTGCCATGGCAACGGCCACAGGGACCTGTTCCTTGGTTTGGTGCCATGGCAACCAATGCCCGGAGCCCTTGTGGTGGTTGGTGGCCATGGAAAGCTGCCCTGGGCCCCTTGCTCAGGGCTGCTGTCAGTGCCCAGAGCCAGAGGGGATCCCTTGCTGGGGGCTTGTGCCATGGCCACCTGCCCTGTGCCGCGCTGGCCGCTCAGGCACCAGGAACCAGCAGCCAACGGCACTGCCAGGGCCAAAGGCCAGGTCAGCCAGACAGAAAGGGGCAGGGCTGGGCACTGTTGCCATGGCAACCATCACTGGGGGACACCTGGGTCACCTGGCCTGGCAGTTGCCATGGAAACCCCTGGCAGGGACTGAGGGCACAGCCCCTGGCACTGAGACACTGCTGGGCCGGGCGCTGAGCACAGGGCTGAGCACGCAGAGATGGTTTTGTTCTTGCTGAGCTGCAGCACAGCCAAGGCCTGTCCTGCCCCTCGTCCAGCCACGCTGGGGAGGGGCTGGGGCTGCGGGGCAGCTTGGCAGGGGACACAGCCAGGACAGGGGACCCCAACTGACCCCGGATACCCCAGACCAGAGGACATCATGCTCAGGGTATGAAGGGGGGAACAAGGAGGAAGGGGGAATTTTGGAGGGAGGGTTTTGCCTTCCCAGGTAACACTTAGGCAAGAGGGGGCCCTGTTTCTCCAGTGGGCAGGGTCACTACCAAAGACACACACACCAACTGAAGGAATTGTGTCATTTATATCATGCACAGCTGCAAAGAATTACAAAAGGATAAGCTCAGCAAAGCACATCATCATTAGCAAAGAATTACAAAAGAAGCTCAGCAATCCATCAGAACTCATCATTCCATTTTGATGACTGACCCCTTGGTGAAACACTAGACGTGTTTGTGGCAGACAAAGATTCTGGCTGACTGTCAAGGTACACCTTACAGACATCAGGAGTACTTTAGTGACACCGTTCTTCATTCTTTTTCTCAATCTCATTGGAGTTAGGAACAACAATTCTGTTGTCCATGGAGCTGGCACCACGTTAATTCCAGAATAATGCCCCGAGGCCCTTTGCTGTTCAGCTTTACCATGCTGTCTGTGGCTAACAAGGCTTGGGGGGCCCTTTCCCCTCTGGCTGGAAGGGGCCGGGTCCCAGTCCCTGAGGGGCACCCAGGCTCCTGGATGGAATTCCTGTGCCAGTCCCTCAGTGTCACAGCAGCCTCCACATGGAGCCCCGTGGATCAGAGCATTTTCCACAGGGGCCCTTGGGGCAAACAGGGAGATTTGGTCTGGCAGGATGTGGAAAACAATCTCCTGTCAGATCTGCTTGTTCTCACACAGAACACTTGGCTGCAGGGACACATTCCCATTGTTCCTGCCCAGGTTTCAGGACTCAGAGCTGTCTTTCCCAGGAGCTGTTCCTTCAGCTGCCTCGGGAGGGCCATTTGGCCTCCGGACCCACACTCTGGCTCCATTATTAGGGCTGCTGCATCCAAACCCTTCATCTCCACAAACAGTGGTGATTGCAGGTGGATCTCCTTTTTTCACAATCCTTCTTAAAATTGCAAAATCAATAATTTTGCTACCCTGTCATGGGGTTGACTAATCCAGTCCTGGTCACTATTGTTTAACAGAATTACTGTAATTTCTCCT
>NW_022148393.1:0-24232 GCF_901933205.1 Camarhynchus parvulus
GGGGATCATACTGGGAGAACTGACACCTTACTGGGGCCACTGGCAGTGCCTGGAAATGACTACAGACATGCTGGGGGCAACTGGGATATACTGGGAGTGTCTGCAACCATACTGGGGGGACTGGAACCACACTGGGAACAACTGGGACCCTGCTGGGGAGAACTGGGACCACACTGGGGGCAACTGGGAGTGAGTGGGACCATCCTGGGAGGGACTGGGATCATCTGGGGAGTGACTGGGACTAGAGCAGGGGCAACTGGGTTCAACTGGGACCATACTGGGAGTGTCTGTAACCACAGGGGAGTGATGGAAGCACACTGGGAACAGCTGGGCCCATGCTGGGAGCAACTGGGATCACACTGGGGGCACTGGCATCAGACTGGGAGCGACTGGGAGCAACTGGGATTAGACTGCAAGTGACTGGGATCATACTGGGAGCGGCTACACTCATACTGGGATTATACTGGGAGTGAATGGAACCTGACTGGGGCTTACTGGGAGCTACTGGGCCCATGTTGGGAGGAAAATACGGATATATTGGGTGCAGTTGGGATCAGCTGGAAGGTACTGGAACCATGCTGAGGGGACTGAGACTACAACTAGGGTAACTGGGATCATACTGGGAGCAACTGGGAGTCACTGGGAAAGACTGGGATCATTCCGAGGTACCTAGAACCTTACTGGGGCAACTGGGATTTACTGGGAGTGTCTGTAACCATACTGGGGGACTGGAACCACACTGGGAACAGCTGGGATCTTGCTGGGGACATCTCAGACCATGCTTGGGGCAACTGGGCATGACTGGGACCCTGCTGGGAGGGACTGGGACTATTCTAGATACAACTGGGACCATATCGGGAGGAACTGGTAACAACTGGAACTCTGTTGGAGGCAACTGGGATCAAACTTGAATCACAGTGAGAGCAGCCAGGTCCATGCTGGGTTAGACTGGGATCACACTGAGGGTGCTGGAATCATACTGGGATTGACTGGGAGTGGCTGTGAGCAACTGGAATTGTGCTGAAAGCAACTGGGAGGAAGTGGGAGTGACTGGGAGCAGGCTGGGGGTGACTGGGATATACTGGGAGAGACAGGGAGTCACTGGGATCATACTGGAGGCTACTGGGGTCATGTTGGCATTGACAGGGAGCAACTGGGATCACACTGGAGGCACTGGAATTGTACTGGGAGTGGCTACAGTCATACTGGGCTTATACTGGGTGTGGATGGATCCTGACTGGGGGTTACTGGGATCTACTGGGCCCATGCTGGGAGCCAACTGGGGACATAATTAGAGGAACTGGGAGCAACTGGGATAAAACTGGGGACAAGTGAATCACCCTGAGGGAACTGGGAGTGCCTGGGAATGACTACAAGAATGTTCAGGGCAACTGGGATATACTGGGAGTGTCTGAGACCATAGGGCTGGTGACTGGGACCAAACTGGGAGCGACAGGGATCCTTCAGGGAGTGAGGGGAAGTGACCAGGCTCATACTGGGAGAGACTGGGATCATACCGGGAGTGACGAGGACTGTGCTAGGGGCAACTGGGAGAACTGGGAACACACTGGATGAAAGTGGGAGGAACTGGAAGCAACTGGGACCGTGCTGGGGGCAAACTGCATCATCATAGAAAATGACTGGGAGTGACTGGGCTCATACTGGGAGCAGCCACTGCCGGCACCGGCACCCCCGAACCCCTTTCCCGGCCATGCCGCCCCTCCAGCCCCAGCCCCCCCCAGGGCCGGGCTCCCGGCAATCCCAGGGGTCCCCCCCTCTCGGGGTCCCCGCTTTGCCCTTCCGGGGCTCTCCTCTCTCCGGGCTCCCGCTCGGGGAAGCCGCGGCTCTCCCGGGGCTCCCCAGAACCGCTGTCCCCCCGCCGCTGCCGCCGCTCCCGCGCGGTCCCCACGTGGCCCCGGCAGAGCTCGGAGGGCCCGGCCGGGCAGCCCAACCCCCCCCGCGGGGACCCGCATCCCCCCGCCCCCGCCGGGGCTCTGCCGCCACCCGCACCGGGACCCCCAAAAACACCTCCCGGGGACCCCCGGTGTCCCCCGAGGGCCATCTGCGGCTCGGCTTTGGAGCCCTGCCAGCTGCAAACATCCCCCCCAAAAAACCCCAAACCCAGGCACCCCCGGCACGTTTGGGGTGAGTTCCCCCTGCCCAGGCACCTGCGGGATGGGGGCGATGCTCCCGGGGTGCTGCGAGTTCAGGCAGCGCCGGAGCCCCCCGGGGCTCCCCTTCCTCCCCTCCCGCTGCTTCCTGCTGCCGCTCCGCCTCTTCCTCCCTCCCTCCTCCTCCTCCCGCTCCCGGAGCCCTCGCAGCCCGCGGGAGGGGCGGGCATGGAGCCGGGACAGGTCGGAACGCAGAGAGGGCTGGGGGGATGCCAGGAGTGGGAGTGACTGGGCTGTACTGGGATCATCCTGGGAGCAGCTCCGGGGTGACTGAGTTCTACTGGGATCACACTGGGATCACACTGGGATCACACTGGGAGTGAGGAGGAGCAGCGCGATGGCTCCAGCGCTGGGGCTGGGGGCGCTCCTGGGGGGCCAGGGGGGAGTGGGACCCCCGGCACCGGGACCCTGAACCGCCACTGCCGGCACCGGGACCCCCTGCTCCCCTTATCCTGCACAGGGACCCCCTGAATCCCCCATTCCCGGACATCAGGACCCCCTGCTCCCCTTATCCTGCACAGGGACCCCTGCTCCCCTTACCCTGCACAGGGACCCCCTGCTCCCTCTGGCCATGGGGTGCCGTCTGTGCGGGGTCCCCGGTTCAGGCCCCGGGGTACCCAAGGGTCTCCCGTGTCCATGGTCCCAACATCTCCAGGCTGCCGGGGTTCCCCCTATCCGGGCTCCCCGTTCCGGGCTCCCGGGGTCCCCCTTATCGGGGTGTCCGACCCCGCAGGCTGCAGAGGCTCCCCAGCTCGGTGCCGCCCTCTCCGCTCTCCCAGCCCCCAGCCCGCCGGTCCCGGGCGATCCCCCGTGGCTCCGGGCTGAGGATGCAGCGCCTGCCCCGGGCAGCCCAACGCCCCCAGGGAGGGCCCCACGCACCCCGGCCCAGCGCCGGGGCTCTGCCGGCACCAGCACCGGGACCCCCAAAATTCTGCCGGCACCAGCACCGGGACCCCCGAAATTCTGCTGGGCCAGAGCCGCCGAGGGGCGCCGGCCCTGGCCCTGTTATAGATACATATTATAATATTGGCTTTTCGCAAATATTCAAATGGATTTTATATTAAATTATGTGGTGTTAAAATAACTTCGTTATAAAGATATAGTTTTTATTTCTGTTGTTAATTAAGCTTCGACATAGTAGTGAAATAGCTGATATAAGTATGCTTGTGTTACAATGCCTGCTTGGATGGGATAACATCCAATGAACACAGGATGAGGACACCTGCTGCAGAGGTGCCAACTATCAGCATTCACTCGTCTGAAGGCAGTGTGGGCCGGGGCCAAAACTGAAGATGATGATAAAAAAGGACTAAAACCACAACCAAGGAATACACATGCTCTAAAAAGGAGGAACCGAGGAGGAGCCATGCTAAACAGTTCTTAGAATATGGAAACTAGTTTGGGAAAAAGTTTACTATGCATGAGGGTCTATGAATATGCAACAGGCTGATTTAGGAAAAGGTATTTAAGGGATATCCCCGAAGATAACAGGGGGTGTTGGTTTAGTGCCGAGATGCACCCGGCCGTAATAACCTTTGCTCTGTGGTCCTTGTCTCATCTTGTCCTTTATGAAACTCTTTGAATTTTCACAGGAGAGTGAACGTGTTTCTCCCAGCCCCGAGCAGAGAGCTCTGCCCGGGGGCTCCGGGCAAAGGCGGCGGCGCTCGGCAGCGGCCCCAGCCCGCCCAGCCCCGGGAATTGCCCCGCACCGGGACAAAATCCCGCCCCGAAGGAGCCCTTGGAACGCCCGCCCGCGGCTCCTCCGTGCCCCAAAGCTGCCGGCAGCTGCCCCCGGTGCTGCCGCAGCTGCGGCTCTGGGGCAGGGAGGCTCTGCGGGACCCCCGGGCCGGGCCCCTCCCAGCCGTGCCCGCCCCGGGGCTGATGCTCGGCCCGGGCTCTCTCGCTGCTCCGGCTCCCGCACGGCCCCGCTGTGAGCGGGCACCGAGCGCCGCAGGGCCCCGAGCCCTGCCCGGCCCAGGGTCAGTGTCCATGGCCGGCCCCTGCCCGGGGCTGCGGCCCCTGCCCGCCCCGGCACAACCTGCAGCTCCCAGCGCAGCTCCCTCCAGCCGGGCACTGCGGGCTCCAGCCGGGCACAACATTCCCTGCATGGCATCTCTGCTATCTCTGCTCACACGGGCACAACCAGCTGCTGCTGCGGCAGTCCCAGCTCCCACTGAAGGCTTCCCACCCAAACTGCTGCCTTCAGCTCTGACACACCATCCAGAAATCCAAGAGCAAAGCTGAAATCTGATTAGAGAATCTTGCAAAGTCACATCCGAGAACATTTTGTTATAAAATCACAAATACTAACAGAAGCTGAGAAAGTCAACAATGATAGAAAACAGGCTTCCAACACTGGGGCTAGAAGAGCTCAGGCAATCCATTTGAATGGAAGGAGCCCTCTCTTTCTGACATGTGAGCAATGCCATGGAATTTCCCAAACCAGGGAAATAGGGAGCCCTGGCAGCAGCAGCTTCACACACAGCAGCGACACAGAACAGGGCAGGGCAAGAGGCTGCCAAAATTATAACTTCTACTTGCAATGAAGAACCTTTGTTTCCAGTTCTACTCTAGCCACTATTAATATAGAGTCAAAAAGACTAAAAATACTGGTAATAATAAGAACTGTACTATTAATAAAAAAAAAAAAAAAAAGATAATGGAAATAATAAGAATTAATAAAATCCCTGCCATACTTATACTAGGTTTGCATGGCCAGGTTTTGGTGAGGGGCTCTAGGAGCACCTTCTGTGAGAGGCTGCTGGAAGCAGCTGCTCCTCCATGTCCCACAGAGTCAAATCCAGCCGGCTCCAGGACAGACCAGCCGCCAGCCAAGGCTGTGCCAGTTAGAAATGGTGGTAACACCTTTGGGAAAAGAGATTTAAGAAAAAGAAAATGGGTGATGGTGTAGTTGTAACTGTGAGCAGGGAAGAGCAGGGTGAGAACAGGTGAGAGGAACAACTCTGCACAGCCCAGGGCAGGGCAGGAGGAGGGGCAGGAGCTGCTCCAGGGGCTGGAGCTGATTGCCCTGAGATCCCCTGGGGCAGCCCCTGGGGAGGCAGCTGGGCCCCTGCAGCCCATGGAGGGCCCGGAGAGCAGAGATGCACCTGCAGCGCCTGGAGGAGCCCGTGCTGGAGCAGGGGGGGCCTGAGCAGGGGCTGGGACCCCATGAGAAACCTGTGCTGGAGCAGGGACCTGGCAGGGACCTGCAAACCCGAGGAGAGGAGCCCACGCTGGAGCAGGGACCTGGCAGGGGCCTGCAGACCCATGGAGAGGAGCCCATGCTGGAGCAGGGACCTGGCAGGGACCTGCAGACCCTGCAGAGCAGGGCCCTGGCCAGGGACCTGGGCAGGGACCCAGGGACCTGCAGACCCATGGAGAGGAGCCCATGCTGGAGCAGGGACCTGGCAGGGACCTGCAGACCCATGGAGAGGAGCCCGCTGGGCAGGGACCTGGCAGGGACCTGCAGACCCATGGAGAGGAGCCCATGCTGGAGCAGGGACCTGGCAGGACTTGTGAGCCCATGGAGAGTGAGGCAGCTGCAGCAGCTTGTGAAGAGCTGCTGTCCATGAGATGAACTCAACCTGGAGAAGTTCATGGAGAAGTGTCTCGGGGAGGGAGCCCTGGCACAGCAGGGGAACGACTCCTCTCCCTGAGCAGCAGGAGAAACAAGGGGGGATGAACTGAGCAGAGCCCCCAGTGCCTGTCTCCCTGCACCACTTGGGGGAGGAGGCAGAGCTGGGAAGGAGGGAGGAACAGGCAGAAGGTGTTTGTGAAGCTTTATTTTACTTCTCACTATCCTGCCCTGGTCTGGATAGAAATAAATTCAATGAATTTCTGTAATTTCAAAAATGTTTTGCCCATGATGGCATTTGCTGAGTGATCTGTCCCAGTCCTTAACTCAAGCCATGAAGCCTTCATTCTATTTTCTATTTTCTCTCTCCTGCCCATCTCTGGAGGGGAGTGAGAGAGCAGCTTTGGTGGGTGCCTGGCATCCAGCCAGGGTGAAGAGACAACACTTCCTTTCCTTCATTCTTTCTTTCTTTCCAGAGGTCACAGTGCAGAGGTTGAGAGGGGCTTTGATGGAGGGAGCGAAGGTGGCAGGGAGTAGCAGGGACAGGAGGCACAGGGACGTGGCACAGGCACCCGAGGGGCCCGGGCAGCTGGCAGGGGGCAAGGCCTGTCCCCCTGGGCCAGCAGCAGCCCCGTGCCCTGCCCAGGGCGCTGCCAGCAGGGGCCGGGCCCCAGGGGCAGGGGCAGAGCCCGGCCCCGGGGGCGGCGTTTGTGCCCCGAGCCCCGTCCAGCCCAGCCTGCCCCGCGTGCGCAGTGAGCGCTGGCACGGCTGCGCTGACAGCGTGACCTGCTGGGGACACTGAGAGCCGCCCCGCTGTGACCCTGCCCTGGGCATGGCACAGGCACCACCCAACCCCAGCCAGCAGCACCCCTGGGCATGGCACAGGCACCACCCAACCCCAGCCAGCAGCACCCCTGGGCATGGCACAGGCACCACCCAACCCCAGCCAGCAGCACCCCTGGGCATGGCACAGGCACCACCCAACCCCAGCCAGCAGCACCCCTGGGCATGGCACAGGCACCACCCAAACCCCAGCCAGCAGCACCCCTGGGCATGGCCCAGGCACCAACCCCAGCCCAGCCCCCTGGGCATGGCAGCCAGGCATGTCCCAGGCACCAGAGCCCATCCCAGCCCCCTGGGGATGTCCCAGGCCCTGGGCAGTGATGTCCCAGGCACCAGAGCCCATCCCAGCCCTGCTGCTGCTGGGGATGTCCCAGGCACCAGAGCCCATCCCAGCCCTGCTGCTGCTGGGGATGTCCCAGGCACCAGAGCCCATCCCAGCCCCTGCTCCCAGGGTGATGCCCTGCTGCATCTTGGGATGTCCCAGGCACCAGAGCCCATCCCAGCCCTGCTCCTGGGGATGTCCCAGGCCCTACGAGTGTCCCAGGTGTGGGATGAGCTTCTCAAATGGCTCAGCCTTGACCCAACACAACGGAAGCACCACCAAGGGCAGCCCTGCGAGTGCCCCCAGTGTGGGAAGAGCTCCGTGCGCTGCTCCAGCTCCATCCCCCATGGGAGGATCCGTGCTGGATGATCCCCAGTGACCCCGGTGGGCAGAGCCCCGGTGATCTGTGGTGCTGGTGATCCCTGTTGGGAAGACACCTGGCTGGGGGCTCCATATCCTCCTGGATACCCATGGCCTGGATTTTCTTTTCATTTCTCTTTGCCCTTCCAAACCCCTTAAAAGCAGGGTAAAAATAAGGACGTTGAGCTAAGACAAGGATGGGGACATGGGGGGTCTTGCAGGGGATGTGGGGGATGCTGGGTGCGAGGGACTTGAGGGTTCCTGGGAGAGACTTGGGGCTTGCTCAGGGCTTTGGGGACACCAGGCTGAGCGGCTCCGGTTGCACTGGGAGACCCTGCAGGAGGTTCTGGGGCAGCTGATCAAGGAGCCCCTGCCCTGGAACTGTCCCCATGTGCCCCCATCCCAGCGCCTCGTGTCCCCTGCAGCGGCTGCCCCATTCCCACTGTCACTGCCCTTCCCCCGGCCCGTTCCCATGGCCCCCCTATCCCGTTCCTGTCCTGCTCCCATCCCAGTCCGGATCCCATTCCCTGTCCCTGTCCTGTATTCCTGGTCCCTGTACCGTATTTCCAGTGCCATTCCAGGTCCCGGTCCCTGTCCCCATCCCCAGACCCTGTCCGCAATCCCGATCCCTGTCCCCATTCCCAGTCCCTGTCCCCATTCCCAGTCCCTGTCCCCATTTCCTGTTCCCGGTCCCCATGCCCATGCCCATTCCCTGTCCCCATCACCATTCCCTATCCCCATTCCTGGTCCCTGTTCCCATTCCCGGTCCCTGTCCCCATTCCCATCCCCTATCCCCATTCCTATTCCCTGTTCCCATTCCCTGTCCCTGTCCCCATTCCCTGTTCCCATTCCCGGTCCCCATTCCCATCCCCTATCCCCATTCCCATTCCCTATCCTCATTCCCGGTCCCTGTCCCCATCCCCTATCCCCATTCCCGGTCCTGGTCCCCATTCCCATCCCCTCCCCATCCCCATTCCCGGTCCCCATTCCCATGTGTCCCCATTCCCTGTCCCCATTCCCGGTCCCCCTCCCCTATCCCCATCCCCATTCCCTGTTCCCATTCCCCTGTCCCTGTCCCCATTCCCTTCCCATTCCCGGTCCCCATTCCCCCTATCCCCATTCCCATTCCCTATCCTCATTCCCGGTCCGTGTCCCCATCCCCATCCCCATTCCCGGTCCCCATTCCCATTCCTGTCCCCATTCCCTGTCCCCATTCCCGGTCCCCATTCCCTGTCCCCATTCCCTGTCCCCATTCCCGGTCCCCATTCCCATTCCCTGTCCCCATTCCCTGTCCCCTCTCACCGGACGCCGCCGCCATCGCTCCGCCCCCCCGGCCCTCACGTGACCGAGGAAACCCCGCGCTGCTCCCACCCACCAATCCCAGCGCGCGATCTCTCCTGTATTTGCATAACCACGCCCTTTGGCCTGGCCCCGGCCCCGCCAGCTGCAGCCGCGTCCGGGCGCTGTTTGCTGCCAGTTCCGTCCCAGCGCTCCCAGTAAGGGCGGGACCGGCAGGGAGAGCGCTCCCAGTTCCCTCCCAGTGCTCCCAGTAAGGGCGGGACTGGCAGGGAGAGCGCTCCCAGTTCCCTCCCAGTGCTCCCAGTAAGGGCGGGACTGGCAGGGAGAGCGCTCCCAGTTCCCTCCCAGTGCTCCCAGTAAGGGCGGGACCGGCAGGGAGAGCGCTCCCAGTTCCCTCCCAGTGCTCCCAGTAAGGGCGGGACCGGCAGGGAGAGCGCTCCCAGTTCCCTCCCAGTGCTCCCAGTAAGAGCGGGACCGGCAGGGAGAGCGCTCCCAGTTCCCTCCCAGTGCTCCCAGTAAGAGCGGGACCGGCACGGAGAGCGCTCCCAGTTCCCTCCCGGCGCTCCCACCATCGTTCCCAGTGCTCCCAGTAAGAGCGGGACCGGCACGGAGAGCGCTCCCAGTTCCTTCCCGGCGCTCCCACCATCGTTCCCAGCGCTCCCAGTAAGAGCAGTACTGGCAGGGAGAGCGCTCCCAGTTCCCTTCCCGGTGCTCCCACCATCGTTCCCAGTGCTCCCAGTAAGAGCAGGACTGGCAGGGAGAGCGCTCCCAGTTCCTGCCCGGTGCTCCCACCATCGTTCCCAGTGCTCCCAGTAAGAGCGGCACTGTCAGGGAGAGCGCTCCCAGTTCCTGCCCGGTGCTCCCACCACCGTTCCCAGCGCTCCCAGTAAGGGCGGTACTGGGAGGGAGAGCGCTCCCAGTTCCTTCCCGCTGCTCCCACCATCGTTCCCAGTGCTCCCAGTATCGCTCCCAGTGCCGGGCGGGGCGGGCCCGCTTTGGAACCCCCCCAGGGCAGAGCGCGGCTGCTTTTGGGCGCCGGCACTGCCCGGCCGGGCTGGGAGCGGAGGTGGAGCGGGAGGGAGAGGAGGGAGAGAGGAGGAGGAAAAGGAAAGGGAAAGAGAGGTTCGAGAGGAAAAGAGGAGCGGGAGGAGGAGGAGGAAGAGGAGGGACAGAGGAGGAGCAGGAGGCGGAGCAGCACCAACCCACGCGGTTGCCCCGCTCGGGTCGGGCTCCTCCGGCATCGCCCCCCGGAACCGCAGGTGAGTGGGGAGCTCGCCCCAAATCCATCGGGCGGTCTCCGGCAGGGTGGTTTGGCAGGGCAGGGGATGTTTGGATCCTGCAGGACCCCAAAGCCGGGCCAGAAATGGCCCTGGAGGGATCTTGGGGGGTCCCACGTGGCGATTGCCCGGTACCGGCAGGCAGGGGAGTGATGTTGGGTTTGGGGATCCCCGGGAGAGCTGGGGGGGAACGTGGGAGCCCTGGAGTGGGGAGAGCGCAGAGCGGCGATCCCGGAGCCGGGGGATCCCCAGCAGCCGGGAGGGATGGGGGAGGCTGGGGATGGGCAGGGTCCGGGCCCCCCGAGGCTGGAGGGAGCAGTGACTTCTCCAGCAGCACTTGGGCAGCGGGACCATTAAACCCAACGTGCTGATCCCTTGTTTTTCCCCAAACCAGGATTCCCACACCTTGGCCAGATGGAGCAGGAGACTGCAAGGAAGGGGAAGATGGCCCAGGATCCCCAGGCAGGTGAGGAGGAAGTCAGTGCCCCTTTCCCCCTCTCTCCTGCTCCATCTCCCAGCCCAGCACGGCCCCCGGCTGCAGGACAACCCTGCTGCCAACCCCGTCCTGCTGGGGATGCACTGGGGGGATCTCCTTCCCCTTCCCTCTGGCATGGAGGCAAATCCCATCCTCTCCTTGTCCTTCCTCCTCCAGGCAAGGAGCTGAGGATGGAGACCAGGGAGGACAAATCCCCACAGCAGAACCTCATGGAAGAGGCCGCTTTGAGCAACTCTGCAGCACAGGTATCCAATGGGGAGGACAAGCCCCGGAGATCCCACAGGACGAGGGGCTCCAAACCCAGCCCAGGGTGCTCTGAGGAGGAAAGACCCACCCTGAGCCAGGGAGGTGGACAGAGCATCAGCCAGAGCTCAGAGCTGGTGGTCCATGCGCAGCTTCATGATGGGGAGAAGCCCTACAAGTGCTTGGAGTGTGGGAAGAGCTTCAGGCGGAGCAGCACCCTGATCAGCCACCAGATGATCCACAGTGGGGAATGGGCCTGCGAGTGTGGGGAGTGTGGGAAGGGCTTCAGCTGCAGCTCCGCCCTCGTCAACCATCAACGCATCCACACTGGGGAGAGGCCCTACGAGTGTCTCGAGTGTGGGAAGAGGTTTCAGAGCAGCTCCAGTCTCCTCCAGCACCAGCAGATTCACACGGATGAGAGGCCCTTCCGCTGCCCTGACTGCGGGGTGGGCTTCAAGCGCAACTCAACCCTCATGACCCACCAGCGCATCCACACTGGGGAGAGGCCCTACGAGTGTCCCCAGTGTCAGAAGAGGTTTCACACCAGCTCCGATCTCATCCAGCACCAGCGGATTCACACGAATGAGAGGCCCTTCCGCTGTCCTGACTGTGGGAAGGGCTTCAAGCGCAACTCCCACCTCATCAGGCACCAGCGCATCCACACTGGGGAGAGGCCTTACGAGTGTGGGGAATGTGGGATGAGCTTTAGCCAGAGCTCCAACCTGATCTTCCACCAGAAGATCCACACCAGGGAACGGCCCTATGAGTGTGGGGAATGTGGGAAGAGCTTCAGGCAGAAGTCTCTCTTGATCTGCCACCAGAGGATCCACACTGGGGAAAGGCCATACAAGTGTGGGGAATGTGGGAAGGGCTTCAGACAGAGGTCCCACCTGATCATCCACCAAATGATCCACACTGGGGAGAGGCCCTACAAGTGCCCTGAGTGTCAGAAGAAGTTTCACACTAGCTCTCATCTCCTTGAGCACAAGCGGATTCACACCGAGGAGAGGCCCTTCCGCTGCCCTGACTGCAGGAAGGGCTTCAAGCACAACTCCACCCTCGTCACCCACCGGCGCATCCACACTGGGGAGAGGCCCTACGAGTGTCCCCAGTGTGGGAAGAGCTTCACCCGGAGCTCTCACTTGACCAGACACCAACGGAGCCACCGGTAAGGGAAGCCCTGCAAATGCCCCGACTGCAGGAGGAGCTTTGGGCACTGCTCCAGCTTCATCCCTCATTGGAGAACCCACATTGGTCAGAGCCCTGGTGATCCATTTTCCCTGTGATCTATGCTGGGAAGACACCTGTCCCTTTTCCTACCCCTGCCAGTGACATGATGTGGGACTGAAGAACATGAGGGTCTGGCCATGGCCGTGTCATTACATTCACTCCCACCTCAGGTCATTGTCAGGGACAGGAAAACGACTCTCTCTCTCTCTCCCCTGAGGAGAAGGGTGCATTTCCAGGAAGGGGAAATTGTGGCTAGGAACAGTGAGTTGTGTTGTAGTTTTCCCCGTAAACAGTTTTATTTATCCTTTCTGTTATCAATATTGTTTCTGTTCCGTTTGTTCCTTATCTCGTTGCTGTTCCCAATAAATTGTTCTTATCCCAGCCCGGGATCTTTGCCTTTTGTGCTTTCCATGGGAGGCAGGAGGGCAGCGAGGGCAGCGTGGTTTTAGCGGGAGCAGGAAATTGGGGAATCCCATTCCTGAAGCCCGGCCCGTGGAAACCGAGCATCCCAGCTGGTGCCAGCCCTGGTGGCCATGGCAACAGCCTTGGGAGCGGGTCCCTGGCTGGGGCTGTGGGAACCTCTTCCCTCTGGTGCCCAGGGACAGGAGTGGAGGGAACGGCTGCAGCTGAGTCGGGGCAGGCTCAGCTTGGATGTCAGGAAAAGGTTTTTGCCCAGAGGCTGCTGGGGCCCTGCCCAGGCTCCCCAGGGAAGGCTCCCAGCTCCAGGGCTCTCTGAGCTCCAGCAGCGTTTGGACAGCGCTGCCAGGCCCAGGCTGGCATTGTTGGGCTGTCCTGTGCAGGGCCAGCAGTTGGACTGGAGGATCCTGATGGGTCCCTCCCAGCTCAGCCAATTCTGTGCTTCTGGGATCCCATGAGCCTGGGGATGGGGCTGCCAATGGTTGCCATGGCAACGGGCTCTGGCTGCAGGCCTGAGCTGGTGTCCATGGCAACCACCCCTGGCATGGGGTCTCCATGGAGCTGCCGAGGGACTGACCATAGCAACAGGGGGCTGGACATGGTTGCCATGGAAACTGACCATAGCAACAGGGGCCTGGTGATGGTTGCCATGGAAACTGACCATAGCAACAGGGGGCTGGTGATGGTTGCCTTGGAAACTGACCATAGCAACAGGGGCCTGGTGATGGTTGCCTGCTAAGGATCAGATTTGTCACAGGCCCTCAGAGGGGTTCCATGGGGACTTTCCAAGAGTCTCCAGGCTGTTCCAGAGCTGGAATGTCACAGGCACAGACAGGGGCTCCATGGAGACCTCCCAGGGCTTTCTGGGATGGTAAAGAGCCCTGTGGTCAGAGGCAGTCACAGCCATTCCATGGTGACATCCCAGGGCACCTTGGGCTGCAAAGGCACCGATCTGTCACAGGCACTCACGGGGGCTCCACGGTGACATCCCAGGAGTGCCCAGGCTGCCAAAGAGCCGGGATGTGCCAGACACTCACAGAGGTTCCTCTCATAGGCACAGTGGGAGCTTCAGGCAAAAGATTTATTTCTTTATTGGAGAAACACCTGCTGAGTCCTGAGGTGGAAAAATGACACCCAGCAGCCACCATGGATCCTCAAACCCCTGCAGGACCCCTAGACTTCTAAAATTCCTTCTAAAGAGGAGACTGGGAGCGGCTGGATCCAATCCTGGCCCCAGACTTTGTCAATAGTGGAAAAGATTGGACAGGTGGAAATGAACTTTAAACTAATTTGTCCCACTGGATTAAAAATACCAGGAATACCCGATAAGTTTATATAAATATGGCTCTGATTGATTCTGATCATGATTAGTCAAAAAGATCTTAACCAGTGGTTATTTACTCCACAGTTCAGGAGCTATAACAATTATTAGAATATTCTGCTCTAGGCAGCAATTTTGAAGTCACCAGGGCCTTGCTGGAGTTGCTGGAGCCCATTGCAGGCAGAGCCTCCTGCTCCAGCAGGAACTGCCTTTCCTGTGCCATCAGCAGGGCAGGTCCCGCTGCAGGAACAGCCCCAGGCCAGCCCCAGCACAGGGAAGGCCTCGGGCACAAGGGCAGAGTGCCGTGCTGGGAGCTGTGCCAGGGACAGCCTGAGGCACCAAAGGCACCTTGGCAGCAGCAGCTGCTTGCAGGCCATGGCCAGAAGCCTCCCTTGGCAGCCCGGCCTGGTGGCCACCACTGCAGAGCTGCTGCCTCAGGGCTCATTCCTGGCTGGGCTCTGAAAAGCCACTGCTGCTCCAGGAGCCTGACTGGGAAGCCACTGGCCCCAGCACCTCGGGGACAAGATATTAATGACAAAACTCTTCATGCCAGCAGAGCCAAGGCAGGGGCAGAGGAAAGGGCAGAGCCAGGCCCAGGGGACAGGGCTGCCATGGTGATGGCTGTGAGGTCACTGCCCCTGCAGCAGCCTGGCTGCCCTCAGCAGACATTCTGGCCAGAAGCGTTGTGAGGGCACCCAGCACATCAGAGAACCCACACTACAGGAATTCTGTCACTGGGGATGAGAGGGTTTCACTGGGTCAGGCTGCACAAAGCTCCTGATCTTGGACAATTCCTGGGATGAGGCATCCACTTCTCTGGAAAAACAGCTGCAGTTCCATGCCACTTTTACAATTGTAAAATATTTCCTCCTTCTAAGAAATGTAAATCTGCCCTCATTCAGTTTAAAGATATTGATCCTTGTTCTGTCACTGGAAGATTTGGGAGAAAATAACTTTGACCACTATTTTTCCATTTTCACAGACCTTGGAGAGGACCCAAAAATCTCCCAAGATGGGGTTTGGAGGCCTCATCACAAAACCAGCAGGGAGAGTCTGCAGGCTCTGGGCTCAGTGGTGTGGAGACTGAGGACAGAACAGGAATAGCCTGGGAGGGATGGAAGGGTGGTGTCAGAGAGGCTGGAGCTTTTCTTCATAGTGGGAATGAGCCTGAAGAAGACATAATAGCACCAAGGGCAGCTGGGGAGGCCCAGAGTGGACACCAGGAGAAAGGAATTTCCCTGCCAGGGCAGGGCTGTGGTGCAGCACGTCCCCCAGCAGGAGCCTGGAGCAGCCCAAGGCTCTGTGTGGGCAGGCAGAGGCAGGCAGGAGGCAGAGCTGTCAGCAAAGGAAGGGGCCAGCCAGGTGGGGCAGCCGGGGGATGCCGACAGCCTGCAGGGACAGAGGCGCAGCTTTGCTCAGCACCAGAGACACCTTTCCCTTGCTTGTCCCCACCTGTCATCACTGCCACCAGTGTTCTGCTCTACCTGGAACCTGGGGACACTTTCTCACTCCTGTCCCTCAGAAGGATCTATTTTATGTATAAGAAAATTCAGTGTTTCAATCTCACTTTGAGTCCCTGAGAAGTTTTTTGAACCCTCTCTGAGGGACTGAGTCTGATGCAAAGAGCACCAAAGCCCCAGAGGGTCATTAAAGTCCTGGTGCTGTGTCTGTGCTGCTGAGCTGGGCCGGGCTCCTGGCCCAGAGGCAGCTCCTGGCAAGGGCAGCGCTGCAGAGAGACAGCTCTGGCCAGGAGCAGCTCCTGTGCACAGCCCAGCAGGGCTGGGGCACTGCCAGGGCCCCTCAGGGACACCAGCAGGGCACAGACAGAGCTCACAGGGGCTCAGCACTGCCAGGGGCTGT
The DNA here is from genome assembly GCF_901933205.1 of Camarhynchus parvulus. NCBI lineage: Eukaryota > Metazoa > Chordata > Aves > Passeriformes > Thraupidae > Camarhynchus > Camarhynchus parvulus. Next base: position 15,414 of record NW_022148393.1, read on the forward strand.
GGCATGTCCCAGAGGGGGCTGTGTCACAGCAGCACCTCTGTGGCTGTGTCATAGAGGCACAGAGCAGCTGGGATGTCAGCAAGGGGCTGTGTGACAGCACAGAGTGGGCTGTGTGAGGTCACAGGTTGGGCTGTGACATCACAGAGTTTGTTGTGTGAGTTCATTGAGCAGCTACAGGATCACAGAGGTGATTCTGTGACATCACAGAGCAGGCTGTGACATCATGGCATGGCTGAGTGACATCACAGAGCAGGCTGTGAGGTCAAAGTGTGTGCTGTGACATTACAGAGTGGCATTATGACATCACAGAGAGGGTTTTGTGACATCACTGAAGGGGTTTTGACAGCCCACAGCTGTCTGTGACATCATAGTTTGAGGCCATAGAACAGATCCTGCCATCATAGAGGGTGGCTCTGTGATGTCATATAGCAGGCTATGACATCACAGAACAGACTGTGACATCACAGAGTGGCTTTGTGACATCACAGTCTTCTGTGACATGGCAGCATTGCTGTATGACATCACAGGATGACATTATAGAGTTGGCTCTGTGACATCTCAGAGACTGTATGGCATCACGGGGGCAGTGTGATATCCCAGATGTGGCTGTGTGACACCACAAGGGGCTGTGTGACATCAGAGAGACTGTGTGACATTACAGGGGCTGTGTGACATCAGAGCCCTGTGGAAGCAAGGGAACATGAAATAGGTGTGGCTGCCTTGGCCTCCCAGGGGTCACCTGACAGGTCTGGCTGACCTTGGAATGTGGAAGGCCACTCCCATCTGCCCCTGAAACACTGGGGCTCTGGGCTTTTCTTTTTATGGAAAAGAACTGTCCATTTTTTCCAGGCATCCATGGCCAAAATTTGGATTCCACCTCCAAATTTTTGTGTATATCCAAGGATTGCTCCCAGACAAAAGTTGCCAGGACAGACAAGTCTGGCTGGTCTTTGACTCCTGAGGGGCAGCACTCACCTGTTTTCCAAACACTGGAAAGGGATCTGTGCTTTTCCTTTTATGAAAAAACCTCATCCCTCTTCTCCAGGCACAAATGTCTGAAATTAGGACTCCACATTCATAATTTCAAATATCCAAGTGTTGCTCCAAGCAAACCTGCCAGGACAGACAGGTCAGGCTTGCCTTGGCCTCTGGTGGTTGCTGTTCATCAGCTCCTGAAACATGGGGCTCCGTGGTTTCCTTCCTATGGAGACCAATGTGACATTTGGGAGCCTTGTGAAATGAAGGGGCCATTGTGGCACTGCAGAGCACCATGGATCCAAGGGACCATTGTGACACTGGAGCCTCGTGGAACCAAGGACATCATTGTGGCTCTGTTGGGGTGCATGGTCCCAAGGGACCAGAGCAAAGCAGTGGTGTGGGAGTTAGCCCAGCTGTAACTCAGAGCCAGCCAGATTTTACCCCGGAAGAACTGGGGGCAAGTTTCAAGCCCTGGGAGTCATTAGTTTAACTTAGGGTAAGCTTGAGAGTTCCCCCAAAAACCTTTTGTGTTGTTATGCTAACTTGTCCAAGTTCTACTCCCTTACTGGTTACTGGTTTCCCCTATGGGGTTATTGTTCTAGAGTGTTCTACCTCAAGTGTATATATTGTTGCTTCGCCTTTATCTCAGGTCTTTGAATCCCACCCCTGTACTGTGCTCAACTTCTCCATGTTTATTGTTTTCCACCCTGTTACTAAAGTTCTTTTTGGGCAACTCTATTGATCCTGCTTGTAGGAGTGTTGGGGGTAGGACTGTTGGGACGGACGGAGATGAGAGATCACTGAAGCCAGGTCTTGAAACTTGTGGTTTATTGCAAAGGGTGTGTGTCAGGACCCAGGACATCCCTCTGGCTGTCCTGAGCAGCCAAGACCCCTGCCAGGGGTCTCAGAGACCCTGGCACAGAACCCAAAATGCCTGTGGTTTTGATTATGTCCCGTGGAGCAAATTACCAAGCTTGTATAAAGATCAGCAGGCCACAACAGTTTAAGTAGAATATTAGTGAAGTTATCACTGGGTGGAAAAGTAGATTTTAGGGGTTTTGGTATGGGGGTTCAGGAGGCAAGATGGGGGGAACTGGGCGTGTCCAGCCTTTCTCCTTCTTCTTCTTGGCCTCCATCTTCTGCCATGATGTTGGCACTTGGGGATTGGTTTAGAATAGAAGCTCACTGTCTATCATAGGTGATAGGCATTGGAAAGTAATTGTAAACATTGTACACGTAGTTTTTAGTACAAAGACATAACACCGCCCTGGGGGCAGGCAGAATGCCTCGGACTGTCTTGCTGAGCTGACCTCAGTGGGGCAGGAGAAAATTTTTAACAGATAAGATAAAATAAACAACCTTGAGACGGAGAAATGAAGAGCCCTGACTCCTTCTTCAAGTGCTGGGCTGGGAAAAGAAACTTTCTAACATTTCTCAGGTCACTCTGACCAGCTAGAGATCCCAGCAGGTGTGGGTGCAGGGGCCTTGTCTGGAGCTGCCAGCCACAGCTCAGAGCAGGCCCAAAAGAGGAGCTCGAAAGAGGCGCCCAAAATGGATGCCTGAAAAAGGAGGGGAGTTCCTGTTACAATACAATAAATCTTCTTCTGTGCTGCATATTCTAATTTTCACTAACCACTCTAGTACAAGATACAAATCTTATAGTATTTACATACAGCCTATAAGAATCATTACATTACCATACTGTGTTACATTTTAAACCCTAAAAACTCCTCTTTGGACCCCTTCTGCCAAGCTAGCAGGGTCTGCTCTGACCCTTGGACCTGTCTGCAAGCAGAAGGTATTGTTTCATCAAAAGAAGATTACCTTCAGCTGGCCATAGTATTGCTTTCCAGTTGTTCAGTAACTAAGGCTTGGTATCTCAAAGCTTGCTTTCATTTCAATCTCACTTATAGTTTCCATATTCTCAAAATCTTTTGCCAGGCAATCATATTTATAAGGCTTTCCTATTTCATCTTCCCCAGCATCTGCTCCTTTTCATTTTCATGACCCTTGCCCTGAAGTTGGGGAACCAGAAAGGTTTGTCACAGCCACCCTCATTGCAACCTTTGGCACCCGAACAGGGACCCTGACACTCAGTCATGTCAGCTGGGGTTAGCTGATGGATAGGCCAGCGCTCCCCAGGATTGTAGATTGTGCCAGGCCAGCAGATTCATCATTGCTTCGAGGGACCCCAGCCAGGATGCACAGAGACAATGACAGTTTCACCAGTGTAGGATCGCAGGTGGGTTTGGGGAAATGCAAGACATTTATTGTCCATTTTGCCACTGTGTTTTTACAATATGCACCCACGTCCAAAAATTGATTTGGGGTGTTCGGGGGCTCTCCCCATAAGGCAGAGAAAGAGAAAAATGGGCAGCCAGATGTCCAAAGTAGAAAGGTGCATATATGGATGCTTTAAGTTAATTCTCACTGATCATGACCTAATATTTTCAAAGAACTAATTAAAATCAATCCTGAAGTGGATCATTAAAAATTTTCCAGAGGCCTCTGCTGAAAAATCCATACCACTGAATCTGGGGACTCAGTGGGAGTTAAATTGTACAACCTTTCAGTCAAAAGGGACCCCATTGCATCCCGCATGCTCCCCATCTTCCACACCATCCTTGAGACCCTTCACCAGCAAGCAGTGTGTTGAAAACTCAATCCATTGGCCACTCCTAACTCAGGACCTCCCCTCAAACCTGCCTTTCTCAGACCTTCCACGATGCTCCAAGATGGCAATGGCCACGCGGTCTTGGAGCATCATGCCCTGGACACTCAAGATGGAAGGAGCCTGAATGTGGCTCAGGAGCCCGACCACCCTCCCTCCAGCTTGGCTCCTCCACTTCCTGCTACCACAACCTTCTGTTCCGCCCTGAATGAACCTCCAGACTCCATGCACACAACTGCGGGTCATGCCCCACTGTCAATCATTCCACCTCCACCCTGGGCCACGCCTCCAGAACTCCACCCTGGAAGTCTGCCATCCTAAATCAAGGCACTATCTCCCCAACACCTGACAAAATGGCAGTGCCCTTTGCCTCACCCTCCGGCAACAATATAACCCCATGATCAAAGATCCTAAGCCCAACTGTCACACTATTTCTAATCCAAATGATTGTGCTCCAAGTTATTCTTCCTCCCCAGAAGACAGTTTGGACTCCTCAGAGCCACCTCACCCCTCAACTGTGGAAGATCCCTGGGAAAGAAAGAAAGAAGACAGGCAAATAGTCTTGAAACTCCTCATTGCCCTGGTATGTTATGAAAGAAGGGGGCAGAATCCCAGCTATCAGCCACTGGTTTATGGGGAAATCAAGGAGCTGTGTAGGGCAGCTAAAGACCATAGGAGGGACTTACCTTGTTTTAATGGCCTAATGAGGGCCATGTTTACAGCTCATGTCTTAACCTCTATGATTTGAAATATATTATGACCACGTTGTTGTCACCTACAGAATACACCCTGTGGGAAGGGGGGGGAAGTGTTTACTAAATCAATTAATAGCAGACTATGCTAATGATGAGGCAAGGGTAGAATTGACAATCAACCATCTAGCTGGAGAAGGACAACGCAGCCTACCAGATGATCAAGCAGCAGGTATCCCCAGAGAAGCATTGGATGATATCAAAGAGATGGCTTTGAAAGCTTTAATCAGGGATGGTAGCACCCCCAATTTGGACTACCTTGGGTGGCTGCAGCTAAAGCTTTAGGACAATTAGACCATCTTGGGTGCCTGTTAAGTAAGCAAACCAATGCTCCCTCCCTCACACTGAGTGGCCTGCTCTCAGACATAGAGACCATCAGACATGGCACCTTGCAGAACAGCGATGGAGTTTTTACTCTGGGCACATGGGCATGGCTGTGTAGACTCTGAGGGATGTGTTGCATGAACCTCTCCAGCCACAGCGAGTCAACCCACAAGAGCATTCAGGTACGGAAGGAAGGGTTCAAGAAGCTTCAAGTAGAAAACAAAGACTGGTTCAATAAACTCTTCCAGTCCAAGGGACTAAAGGGTTGGACGACGTCTAGCTAATATAAGACTACTAATTCTCATAGTGATTGTTGTATTGTTCATTGTCCCATGTTTTTGTTTGATGCTTTTTTAGAATGTCTTACAAAATTCTTTCAGTTCCATCTTTGTTGTAAAAGAGAAAAGGAGAAGATACCCAACACAGGCTCATCATGGACTCCTTGGAGGGAGAGAATTGGTGGCCAGGATGGCACAAAAACATCTCAGAGACTCAGTGTGGTAAGGAAAAGTCCTTAAAAGTACCTAAAAAGTGTACTTAAATCCATAAAGTACCTTAAAAACCTTGAGTACCTCAAGGCATTATTGAGCCCCACTGAGTGTCAGTACAAAGTTCTCCAGGGACTCGTTAAAGCAGATAATTGCAGTCCATGATTGCACAAACCTCTCACAGAGTCTGGATCAAAAGGGAAACACCAAGTACCTTAAAATAACTGAAGTACCCTGAAGTATTAATGAGCCCAATGAGTGTTGTTACTGACAAAGCCTCTCCAGGGACTAATTACAGCACATAATTGGAGGCCACGATTGCACAAACCTCTCAGAGATTCCAAGGCAAAAGCCAAAGCCAAAGTCCTTTGAAAAACCTGCAGTCCCTGCAGGGGAGCATGAAGGAGAGCCCCCAGGGCCATTGCTGAGCAAGGCTCCCCAGGGACTCCTTCCAGCAGATCCCTTGAGGCCACTGGGATGTGGGCTAGGGGGGGATGCTGAGGGCAGGACAAGGGGCTGACAGTGCCCAGCCTGGCTGGGGCTGTGCCAGGAGGCCCCAGGGCCTCAGGACAAGGTGTCTCCTCCCAGCCCTTGCTGGCACAGACCCTGCTGTGCCCCAGGGCACCAAGACTTGGCTTCTCTTTGTCCCCACCTGTCAGCACTGCCTGCAGTTCTCTGCTCTGCCTGGGGCCTGGGGACACTTTCTCAGTCGTGTCCCTCAGTGGGACCCATTAAAAGTCCAAGAAACTTTGGAGTTGGATTCTGACTTGGAGTTCTGCAGAGGTTTCTTCAGCTCCCTCTCAGGGACTGATGTTCAGGGCCTGAGCACAAAGCCCCAGAGGCTCATTAAAGTCCTTGTGCTGTGTCTGTGCTGCTGAGCTGGGCTGGGCTGCTGGCACAGAGGCAGCTCCTGGTAACCAAGAAGAGCTTCAAAAGCACATTTCTCTTGATGAGCAGCTCTCCTGCCAGCCCAGCAGGGCTGGGGCACTGCCTGCAGCCAGCCCAGGCACAGCACAGAGGCACAGAGAGCTTCAATCAGTCAGGGCTGGGAAGGGGCTGAGAAGTGCCTGGGGCACAATCCCTGCCAGCCCTTGGCACAGGAACCTCTGGCTGCAGGACAATGCAGCTGCAGCTCCTGGAGCCATCTCCTACAGCTGGAACATCCCAATGCCTACAGACTCTGTGAGTACAACTCTGAGTATTTCTGGTGCAGGGGTGGTGAAAGGCTTATGAAGATCTGACATGCTGAGGGGTTCTGATGAGTCATAGAGCATTTCCAAGACAAGGATTTGGATAAAAATGAAGAAATTTCCAAAGAGTTCAAGTATTCAGTTTCCTACTATTGGAGAATGTCAGGAAGGGAGGCCTAAATATTAAAGGTAGGATGGATTATTAGTTATTATTTTTTCAAGTGCATGAGATATCTGAACTGTTGGTTTTAGTGATCAATAGGTTCACAGGAGATCCCTACTGTGCTTTCAGCCACTCTGCCCATGGACAGCAGCAGCATCACCTTTGCTGGAGCCATCAGGCTCAGGCTGAGCTGTCCTTTCTCCAAGCTGCAAACAGAACCTGCCCCAGCCAGTGCCCTGCAAACAGGCAGGGTTCTGTCAGGCCAAGGAGAGTGCACAGAGATTTGGGGTCTGTGAGTGCTGGCAGGGAGAGATCAGGCACAGGGAAACACCTGCAGGAGGAAAATCTCCAGGAAGCAGAGAGAAGATCAGGCAATGAGAGAAAGCAAAACCCAGCAATGCTGTGGCAGGGAGAGTTCAGAGATGCCCACAGGATCCCCTGCAGTGCAGCCCCTCCCTCTGAACAAGCCCCCTCCCTCCTGTGCCCCAGCCAAGCCTCTGCCCTCAGGGCCGGGGCTCCAAGGCGTGCAGCCCCTCCTGTGCAGGCAGAGCTGCAGCAGAGCCGTGGGGCAGCTCTGCAGCCCCGGGCCCAGTTCCCTCTGCAGAGCACAGGGCTGGGAGCAGCTGCCCGGCCCTGGGGGCTCTGGCAGGGGGGCACAGCTGGCTCAGGGTGACGCTGTCCCCAGTGCCCGGCTCTGGGCAATGCTGTCAGTGCAGCCAGGGAAGGAGCTGCATCTCCCTCAATCCAATGCCATCAGAAGGACACTTGGAAGTCTCCTGAGATTTCAGCCCAAGCTGGGAGCTTCAATCCAGGGTGCAAACCTGTCCTAGAGCATCTCTGAGTTATAAGATTGGTGAGGAAAGGCAGAGGTGTTCTGACACTCAAATGCTGTTGGGTGAGTGAAATGAGCAAATAGAGTCCTTGGCTACAAATGTGGAGCTGGGCTGTGGTGGATCCATCTGCTCTCAGCAGTACCTGGGGTTTGTAAGGGATACATGGGAGTGTGAACATCCTCCATGTGAGAAAATTGAAAGTCCAGAGAAACTCAAACATAATGAAGTGAGAGACCATCTGCCCCCAGTCTGCACTCACCACATTGCCTCATGGAACTCGCTCTGTTCTATTAGAGGGCAGCAGAAATTCTAAGGGTTTCTGACATCCAAGAATAGCAGGAGACACACGGGGAGAGCTTAAAAAGGAAAGCCTCAGAACTCTTAAACATGAAACAGTGACAGACACTGTTTGTTCCAAGAGAGGGTGTATGGGAAATGGATTTTATTTTGCTTACAGGTATCTCCTCTGACTCTTCACCGTCCTTTTCTCCGTGAACAGATCCCCATGTCCTGCCACAGCAAATGTCCAACAGCAGCTCCATCAGGCACTTCCTCCTGCTGGCATTGGCAGACACGCGGCAGCTGCAGCTCCTGCACTTCTGCCTCTTGCTGGGCATCTCCCTGGCTGCCCTCCTGGGCAACGGCCTCATCATCACGCGCCGTAGCCTGCGGCCACCACCTGCACACCGCCCATGTTCTTCTTCCTGCTCAACCTGGCCCTCAGCGACCTGGGCTCCATCTGCACCACTGTCCCCAAAGCCATGCACAATTCCCTCTGGGACACCAGGGACATCTCCTACACTGGATGTGCTGCTCAGCTCTTTTCTTTCTCTTCTTTATTGTAGCAGATTATTTCCTCCTGACCATCATGTGCTTACGACGCTACGTGTCCATCTGCAAACCCCTGCACTCACGGGACCCTCCTGGGCAGCAGAGCTTGTGCCCACATGGCAGCAGCTGCCTGGGCCAGTGCCTTTCTCTATTCACTGCTGCACACAGCCAATACATTTTTCCTGCCCCTTTGCCATGGCAATGCCCTGGGCCAGTTCTTCTGTGAAATCCCACAGATCCTCAAGCTCTCCTGCTCCAAATCCTATCTCAGGGAACTCAGGCTCATTGCAGTTAGTGTGTGTATAGCATTTGGCTGTTTTGTGTTCATTGTTTTCTCATATGTTCAGATCTTCAGGGCTGTGCTGAGGATCCCTTCTGAGCAGGGACGGCACAAAGCCTTTTCCACCTGCCTCCCTCACCTGGCTGTTGTTTCCCTGTTCGTCAGCACTGTAACAGTTGCCTACATGAAGCCCCTCCATCTCCTCCCCATCCCTGGATCTGTCCCTGTCAGTTCTGTACTAGGGTGGTGCCTCCAGCCCTGAACCCCTCATCTACAGCCTGAGGAACCAGGAGCTCAAGGCTGCAGTGT
>NW_022148394.1:0-24177 GCF_901933205.1 Camarhynchus parvulus
AAACTCCCCTATGCCTGAGAGAGATCCCAAGGGCGCAATGAAGCTCCAATCACGAGGCCAAAAGATGTAAGATATTACTGTGACATTTGCCCCCGTGTCAAGCATTCCTCTGACCACTCTTGTTCTGTCTCCACAAGTCAACTAACAAGTGACCCTGGGTTGATCTCTGCCTATATGCTTCACCCATGTGGTATTTTCTTCAACATGCTCCTTCAAAGGAAGCCCCTCTTTGTCGAACACTGGCATGACCTGTTCCATGGCGTGTGGTGGCAAGGCAATAGCTCTTGCTACCCGAGTGTTTTCCACCACCGTCATTGGTGGACGAAGAGCTCTTGCCAAGACTGTCAATTCTTCAGTCTTGTCCGCTGAAACGATCGAGGGATAGAAGACAAGTCCAAGGATGCTGCTTCTGTCTTGACCTATAATTAAGAAATCTTGTCTCCTGGCTGAAGTTCCGGTGACACCTGTTGGAATCACTGCGTGACCTTCATCCAAGAAACACACTAATTTCGAAGCTGCCAGTGTGCACTGTGCTCCTGGTGGGAGGAGTTCTGGATCACAGGGGAGTGGGGAGTCTGCTGACGACTTTGCTGAGGGCGTCTGTTTGAGGTTGTCCGACGACTGTCCTGCCTGCTCTTGTGTCATCGCCATCACTTGTGTCGACGCGCGCTGACGATGTCCCGCGCTCTTTCCTCCATTTCCGAATATGGTAAAGGATTTCCTTCCACATCCATTTGAGAATAACAATCTTTCGTGGAGTGTCTTCCTCTCCCGCATTGTGGACAGAGTGGCCTCACTGGTTTTGGCGCATGCGTTTGCACTTGTGTTTGTGTGTGCGCTTGTGCTTGTGCTTGTGGGCAGTTCTTCTTCATGTGTCCAAATGCCCCACACTTGTAGCATTGTCCTCCTGACGAATTGTTCTTCTTCTGAATGCTTGTGAGAACTTTGTCCATCATCTCTGTTTGTTGTTGAAGAAATTTCTCCAGCATTTTCTCTTCTGATGGTCCTTTCAGCCTCTCTTCCCACTCTCCTCTCAACTCATCCTTCACGATCAACGCAACATGCTGAGGTGTTCCCACCTTGTTGCATGCCTCCACCATCTCTGCCAAGGATGGTCGTCCCGGCATTGCAGCGATGACCCGTTGGCAATCCGGGTTGGCATTGGCAAAGGCTAGATTTTCTATGAGTGGTCTCTTCACTGCCTCATCGACTATCTGTCGATCCACAGCTTGTGTGAGTCCATCTATGAATGATGAGTATGGTTTTGTGGAACCTTGTCTGATGCCTGGAGAATGGAACATCTGGAACTCCTGCTGGAGCAATTTGTAAAATCGCTCTTCGCGCTGCTTCTTTGATGTCTGTCAGCACTCGCCTTGGAAGCCTCACTGCTTGTTCTGCTGGATTGTCATCTGGAGGATCTCCTGCTAACTGTGCCACTGTGATGTTTGCATTTGGCCCACCTTGGTATCCGTTCCTCAATTCCTCGAGATACCTTCTCCACCTTCTGTCCCATATAAGATTTTGCGTGTCTGTGAGCATCATTGACACAAGGCATTGGATGTCATAGGGTGTAAAATCATACATGTTGAAAGTTCCTGTCAGTGTCTGTTTGAAATATTGTGAAGTCAATCCATACTCTCTGACTGCCTTTACTAATTCTTTGATCACCTCGTGATCCGTTCTTTCCCACCCAGGATTCTGACCCTGTGCATCATATGTGACTGGCATTGTGAGATCTCCTGAGCCTTGCAATAGACCTTTTTCTTTTAATAATTCTTGTCTGATGTGTTTCCAATCCATTGTTTTCACTGGCCTCTCTTCTTCTTCCTCTGGAAATTCCTCTGGTATTTGCATGAACAGTGGAGTTGTGGAAGTCATTGGTATTTCTGAAGTCCACCTCCCTCTTCTTGATGAAGTCTTTGGCCTTGCTCCTAAATCTGGAATCTGAAATTCTGGTTGTTTCTTCTTCTTTGCTGTATCAAATGATTTTAGAAAACACTTTGCTGCTCCCGCTGCCGAAAACATCCATGCTGGCCCTCCTTCTGATGCTGTAATGTGTATTATATCTTCTTGTGGTTGTGCTTCATCTGAAGTTTCTTGCGCTTCACAAAATTCCGAAGCTGAAGGATATCCCATTTGCTGTGTTGTCGCTGGTTTCTTTGTTGTAGTTTTCTTTTTATAGATTGTTGGAAAAACTGCTGCAGTGTTGCAGTCCCGCCACCAGATGGCGCTGTGGCTTGGCCGATCAGGTTCAGCACGTCCTGCTCTGTGGTCATTCCACCACAAGGTGGCGCTGTCGCCCGCCCGATTGACTGAAATGGCGGCGCGAACTCGCCCCAGTCCCGCTGTTCGTGTTCGGCTGTCTGAAACGCGCGCAGTTTTTGATGAGACAAGGACTGAGCTGTTTCTAACCGAGCTGGCATTTGGGTTTGGATACGCGAATGCCTCCCGGGGTAGCAGAGGGTCATGGTTTGACACTGGCACAATGCCAGTGCCCCATGAAAAATACACTTTCCCTGGTGTTTGCTGTGAAATGTGACCAGGAAATAAGCAAAGCAGGCTTCTAGCTTGGGAATAGAAGGAACAAAAAGTTTATTAACTAAACTACAAAAGACAGGGACACACACACACACACAGACACACACAGGAACAAGGAAAACTTCACCAAAGCATTTCCTCCTCCCCCTACCAGATTCTCCCAATACATCTCTCAAATTTCAACTCTCAGTCATCATCACTCTGTAAATACTCAATTCTCAGTCCATCAAGAGAAGAAGTCCTTCTTGGGCCATGGTGACCACTTCCTTTTCATGTCCAGTGCTCTCACCACATGAACATGGACCAGAGTTGCTGCGAGGGGTTTTCCTTTTTAAGGGTGCTTTGTCTCCTTCCCAAAAGGGCACAGTCTCACCTTCGGGACGTCCTTGTCCCCCCATACTTCTCTACCCCATGGGGCCGGGGGGTCTCCAACACTGAACCCTCTCAGTCCTGAGCCATCGCCTCCCCCTGGATGCAGCCTCTGTGTCGCAAGGAAGCGTGGTTCTGTCCATGGCTGACAAGAAGCGTCCAGCATCAAGCCACTCCTTATCTCTTGCCATCTAGGGTTCTCTCACAACCCTGCATCACAACACACTTGCCCATTTCCTGCTCCAGAAGAGGTCAATGCTCTGCAAAATTTTCATTGTCCAAACAGGGGTTAAAAACCTCTTACAAGCGGCCAGGCTTCTCCGTGCTCTCCCCATTCTCCATAAGCCGGGCATGCTGCCAATTCCAAGGCCTCAAGGCCACAGCACCCAGCGCTGGCTTCTCTCTCTGTCTCTCCTGAGAGAGCTTCCCAATGCCTCCTGGTGCCCCCACCACCCTTCCATCTTGAGGGGCCTTCAGCCCCCTCTCTGTCCCAAACTCGGCTCACCTGAAGGCCTTCCCCTCCCCGCCCAGCAGCAGCAGCTGGACGGGGAGAGATCTGAACTCTTTCCCGACGGAAGTCAAAGAGGAAGTCCCGAGGGAAAGCTCTGCTTTTAACCCCTGTGTTCTCAGAGGCGTATCCAAATACCTCAATGGTCAAAACAGGTGCCAATTTCAGAATCTGAACACCTATTGGCCTCTGGCCAGTCCATTCCCAGAAAACCTATTTCCTGCAAACCCACGACACAGAGGTATGAACCGAGGGGCCTGGAGCCGAGGGTGCCGGGACCGGAGAAGGGGTGGAACTTTGGGATGTCGACCCCCGAGCCCGCCTCCTCCTTGCCCGAGTCGTCACAGGGGAACGGACCCGTCCCCGACCACGCTCTGCCCGCGCCTTCTGCGCACGCGTGGCTCTGGGCACGCCTCTTGCCTCCCCGGTGACGTCACTGTCTCTGTCCCGCTCCGCCTCTGATGTCTCCTCCCTCTCGGGCTCCCTCTCCTCCCCCTCTGGCGCTGTGTCCATGGCTCCCGCCGACGCGCGCAATTCTCCTCCCGCCTGTGCCTGTCCCCGTGCCGCGATTCTAGCCGGTCTGCGCGGTTTGACTTCTGGGTACGGAGTCACCGCCCTGCGTCTCCCTACGGAAGCCAGCTGGAGCCCTGCAGCTGCCCCAACTGACTTATCCCCCCGTGTCTGACGCAGTGGGATCGGTCCCTGACCCCTCCCCCGGGTGTCCCGCGAGCCTTGCTTTTCGTGTGCACTTTGGGTACGGCTCCGGTGGAGACCACTGCTGCCGCCGCCGCTGCTCCGCCCGAAACCGCCTCAGAACCCCCGCCTGCCACCATCTCCGCGACCTCCCCGCTGTCTGGCCCCGCCGCCGCTGTGGCTGCCGCCGCTGGCTGCCCGTTGCAGCGCGGACGCGCCTGCCGCGAGGAAGTCTTTCCTCCTCTCCCTCTGGCCCCGCTCTGACCCCCCCGCCTGATTCTGTGTCCTCCCCACTCCCCTTTGGCTCCTGCGAGTCGGTCGGACGTGCCTTAGTAATGGCACAGTCTGACTCCTCGATCTCGCTTGGAAGTGAAGAAGTGTCAGAATCAGACCCTGAAAGCTCTGACATGTCTGAGATTTCTGGGTGTTTTGGAGGTCCCGCAGGCTTTTGGGATGAGGGGTGGAGATGATGAAATCTTCCCCCTCTTTACGAGGGTCTGTCTCTCCCTGGGCAGCTGGGAGCAGAGCCAACCTCCGCTTCTGGCTTTGCTCCTTTCCCTCCGCCCCTGTGAGAGCTCTGACAGGCTGCTGCTTGGCAACTTTCTTAGAGATTGCCTCGAGCATGACCCTGGCTGGTGATAACAATTTTGTGGCCGTTTCATCCTTTTTAACTGCTGAATAATAAAGATGCCTATTTATCTCTTGCCAAAATCCTACCTCAAACAACAGACGCGTCTCTGTACATGGATAGTTACACCTGACCCGTAGTAAAAGATCTTTGAGCTCTTTGTTTGAAATTGCAGGGGACTGAGCCTGTGCCATGCCATGTAAGGCGGACAAGATGCTCAGTTGCTCCTGGGAGTATGTGCCCCCCATGTTCTTAATTCTTGACCTTCTTACCAAAGCGATGTCGTCAGGGCAGTCTGGAGGTCCTGCTCACCGGCCTGCAGCTGACAGGAGGATGGATCCCAGGCGCGCCTCTCTGGGTCCGGTCCGGACTGCTCTGCTACGATTTTCTTCGGCAGAAGTGGGAGTGTGGATGACCTTGAGTGGCTGCTGCTTCTTCAGGCTGCTCTGGCAGCTTCCCAAGGAGGCTTATCGGAGCCCTCCTGGGAGCGAGTCCAGCTTTGGGAGCTGCCCACTCGGAGCTCTCTTCAGGTCCTCTTCGGAGCCCACCTGAGCTCGCTCCGAGCCCCCTCTGGGCCCACGCCGTGCCCACCCAGGGACGCCAAATCTCGGCTCGGCTGCTGTTCTCTGTCCCGAGATGAGTTGGGTGGTCCTGGAGTGGCCCCAGGCTCTGAAGAACGAGACTGGACTCTCTGGAGTTCGATCTTCGGATTGTTTATTATTTCTTATCTATAAAATTTTCTCCCTGCCGAGCAGAGGTCTGTTCAGCATGGCAGCCACAGCACTCTCCGACCGCTCCCAAGGCGGTATCGTCTTTTTATACTACAAACTACGTACATCATATTTACCTTTAATTTCCAATACCTATCACCTATGTTAGACAGTGCATTTCTACTCTAAACCAATCCCCAAGTGCCAACATCACAGCAGAAAATGGAGAACAAGAAGAAGAAAGAAGAAGGACGAGACATGCCCTGTTCCCTCCATCTTGTCCCCATAACCCACATACCAAAAATCCTAAAACTTATATTTTCACCCTGTGTGCACCCTGTAAATACACCCATTAAACTCGTGTGACTTTCCAACTCTCATACAAAGCTGGCAATTCATTTGCAGGATCAAAGTCCAGCCACCAAGTGTTCCGGGCATCATGCCAAGATCTCTGAGCCCCCCGACGGGGTCTCGGGAGACTCCGCACATCCCAAGTGATGTGCTGAGCTCCCACACCCATCCAGGCTGGACGTTTGCCTCCTTGACTCATCTTTTGGCACACAGGGACAGTCTGTTCCTGTGCCCTCAAGATCTCCATTTTGAAGCACACTCACCCTTCTTGAACTCCTTTGTTTTTAAGGGCTACTTCCCAAGGAACTCTCTGAATGTCTCCTGAATAGGCCAAAGTCTGCCTTCCCGAAGTCCAATGTAAAAGTCTTATTAATGCTCCTCTTGACTTCACCAAATATTGAACATTTTATCATTTCATGGTCACTATGTCCCAAGCAGCCTCCAACCACCACATCTCCCACCAGCCCATCTCTATTTGCAAATAACAGATCTAACATAGTCCCTCCCCTGGTGGGCTCACCCACCAGCCGTGACAAAAAGTTGTCCTCCACAAACTCTAAAGATTTCCTGGACTGCCTTTTTTCAGCTGTATTGAGTTCCCAGCAAATGTCTGGCAGCTTGAAATCACCAACAAGAACAAGAGTTGATGATCCAGAAACATTCTCTAGCTGTTTATAGAATGAATTGTGTTGCTATTGAGTAAGAAATGGCACAGATTCTCAAGAAGGCTGGTTTGCACAGTGCAGCTTTAATATGAAAATTCTCTCTTCTTATAGACTGTTCCAATCCATTTCACCTAATTAACAAAAACACCTCTCTTATAAACAATCTTTGAGAAAAACAGGAAAACAGAGAGTAGGAAAACACCACCTGCAGGTTGTTTATAATAACAAGCTACCATTGTTTCTCTACAACTCCCTAAAAGTCTCACAAGTCAGCCATGAGAAAACTTATCTGGTTTTCTCACTCTCTGACCAGGCAGTCACTACCACAGATCCCCCTTTTTGTTTAAAGGAGGAGGTGGTGTTTGCAATCCTCTGCGAGGCCCCTTGCAGGAAGGAGAACAAACACAGCTCCACAGGTTCCTCTAGCAGTTGCTGGTTATCAATCAGAACCTCAATCGGACGCCGATTTAAAATGGTCAGAGAGAACGGATCTTGTGATTCCCTCTTACAAGAAATGCACTATCAATCCTCAAATAATTTACTTATTCTAATACAATCTCAATACTAAGTCTAATATAGTGACAACTTATCTTTAATTTGTTCAAAGAACTGACAGTCTTAGCCTGTCAACAGTCCTTTTTCAGAAGCAAAGAAAGGATGGAATGTTCACTCCCCACTCGTGGAGGGACCATCTGATTGATGGTCATCACCTTGGTCATCATTCGGAGGTTGCCTGTTGGCCACATGCTGGTTTTGGTGTCACAAATCAGGGCGGACACACCTCGCAGGGACCCATCGCACTCCGGTATCTGTGGAAACACATGCAGACCCTCTTGCTTCTCCTGGTGAGATCAGCGGCTGCAGGTTGAAACCCCATGGACAAAAGGAGGAACATAAAGCAAAGAAAAGGGAAAAGGCTCTTCCCTAAAACTGTGGTAGCCTGAAAATTGCTGTGCTTGAAGACTCAAAGAAGAAAAAGAGGATTGTAAGTACTCTTGGGTGGGGGGGGAGCAGGTATGGGGGGATGAATGTGTGTGTGAATGAGATGTGGGCTGGTTATCCCAGACCTGCAAAGTGAGTGACGAGTCTCCCACGCTGCAGTTCTGTTCTTTCACGATAAAAATGACCAGTAAAAGACAAAGTGAAAGATAAAAGGAGTGAGATAATCCCCTGGGAGTAACTGGAACTGGGTCTCAGGGAAGGGGTGGGACCCCTTGGAGAGAGGAAGCTGAGGGTTTTCCTGGCACAATCCACTGGGAAAGCAGGATAAAAAGTGGAGGAGTCCCCTAAAATTTTGCTGGATTGAGGGATAAAGATGCCCAAGAGCATCCAGGGTTGAACAACACAGCTGGATTGAGGGATAAAAATGCCCAAGAACATCTAGGGTTGAACAACACAGCTGGATTGAGGGATAAAGATGCCCAAGAACATCCAGGGTTGATTGAGGGATACCCAAGAATATCCAGGATTTGCCAGGAACACTTTGAGATTTTATAAAACCCGTGGGTGGGTATTAACAAGTGACTTGAGAACAAAGGTACCTTATTTTTGTGTTGTCCTGTTGTGAGTGGGAGTGAGTGAGACATATTAAATAAATAAAAGTGAATGAATATGGATGAATGAAAGTATATGCAATATAGATTGCTTAACTTTATTTTCTGCAGGAAGGTGGATTGTGTAGGATAATATTGGAAAGGAAGGTTTTTTCATGCTGTGAGGAATGTTCAAGCTGTCAGGGGAATGGATTGCAGCAGGGATGAGTGGGTGGGGTCCTGGGGAAATGGGATAAGGAACCAGAGAAGAGAGCAGGGACCCTCTGGAAATAGTCTCTCCCTGTCTCCAGTTTCTCTGCTCATGCCAGAAGCTCCAGTCTCCCTACCCACACCAGCTTCTCTGTCGGAGCCAAGAGCTTCAGCCCTCCTCACCCATACCGGGCATGATCACTCCGTCCCCGCTGTGGCTTCTCCCCAGCTGACTGCTCCTGCACCTACCCCTGTTTCTTCCTTGATTCCAGCTACACTGTTGAATTCTGCTCCTCCCTCTGTCCCCTTTTGGATCTGGCTTTACAGCCAACTTTCAGCCTGGTCTCTGTTCCCTCGGTGATTTCAGCTCCCTCTGTATCCATGGGGGAGTTCAGGAAGGAGACAGAGCCCCGGCGTGGGCAGGGTCCCGGGAGAGGAGTGGGGATGCCAGTTTCTGCTGTAGGGGGGAGGTCACCCTCACTTAGGAGGAGGCCTGGGGGTGGTTCAGGGGGTGTGCCCGGTGAGGGAGTGGGAAGAACATGGGCTCTGTTTTATTGTATTTGTGGGATGCCTGACAAAGGAAGAAATTATTAATTTGACTTTATGTTTTCTGAAGATTAATTTATTATTTTAAGATATTATATTAAATACAGAAAGAATACTTACAGAAGATTAACAAGATAATAATGAAAAACTTGTGACTCTTTTAGCAGAGCCCCAACACAGCTTGACTCTGATTGACTAATAAGTCAAAATAATTTATAGTAGAAACTAATGAAACAATCACCTGTTGAATAAACAATCTCTGAACACATTCCAAAGCAGCAAAACACAGAAGAAGCAAATGAGATAATATTGTTTTCTTTTTTCTCTGAGGCTTCTCAGCTTCTTAGGAGAAAAATCCTGGGTAAAGGGAAAATATGAATGTGACACTGTTTTCTGAGGGATGGATGCTGTCAGGAACCTTTGATAACTTTAAAAGTAGGCCCCCAAGAGGAAGCATTAGAATTTATAGTTCATACTGATGCAGAGAGAACTTATGCAGTAGATGTTCCAGGAGGATGTGATGTCAGTGGTGTCATGGTGGAATGGCAGAGGGAAGAGGAAAAGGGTTTAAAATCTCTGTCATTAAAAATCAGGTAATTAAAGGGGAAGCCAGAATGGGGGTAGGAGATGTCTTCTTAGTTCCTGGAGTAGGTGTCTTCTTGGGAAGAGACTTACAAATCCAGCTGGGTATAGAGGTTATAGTAGAAGAAGAAAGGGCTGTGGACAAACTCTTAGAAATAAACTAGTTGTGTGTACACATCATGTGGTCCAAAATGTGTTAAAATCAAAAAGTGGGAAAACAAAGGAAAAGTAAAAGCTGGGGGAAAAATGATTAGCAGACTCTAAGATGTCAAAATGTGAAATAATGATAACAGTAAAAGTAAACATAAGTTTGAATCCAGCTCAATTTTTATGGAAAACTAAAAGGTACTTTAACACATGATTGTTCAGAAATTGTGCAATACCAAACTGAAGTTCAGGAGGATCTAGCAGAACACGCCCTCCTAGAGGGGGAAAAGATATATGCTGGTGGTTCATCCAAATGCTTCTGAAAGAAAAAGAATACCTGGGGATGCCAGGGTGAGGGTTGTTGAGGTTGTGGGGCGTTTGACCGCTCTTGTGCGAGCGGCAGAGTCTCGGGGCTGCGGCAGGGGCTGATCCATGTGGGCGGCCCGGCGTGACAACTTGCAGTGTTTGCCCGCCCGGTGCAGGCGGCGCGGGGCGCGGGTTCGCGTGGGGCGCCGCTGGGGTTCGGGAGCTGCTTGGTGGTGCCGGGGTCTCGGAGGGCCCGGGGTTGCTGGACACGCTCACCAGCCCGGCGGCGGCGCTGGGCACGGTTTGCACAGTTCGCTGCTGAGGAGCGGGGCTGGCGCAGTGACGGAGCTGCCGGGGGGGTTGGCTCCCAGCCTGCTGCGGTCCCCAGTGCAGGGCAGCAGCCTCAACCCCGGTAGGTGGGTCGGGAGAGAGAGAGAAGGGGTGAAAGGGAGGTCAGGCACAGCCCCAAGGTCCCCGCAGAGGTGGCTGTCTGCGAGCCCCCCCTGCTCCCAGAGGGAGCTGCCAGCTCGCCCTTGCCGGGGCCGCTGCGGTGCGGGGGCGGCAGCGGGAGAGGAGCGAGGGACAGCGCTGAAGGCGCTGCTGGGAGTGAAGAGAGAGAGAAGGGGGGCGGCGTGAGAGTAAGCGATGAGACCAAGGCAGAGATAGCCTTGATCTCTCGCTAATTCTCAAAACCTCGCCAAGTCGTTTATTTTTGTTCTCTTAAAGCAAGATTCTTTCTTTTTTTTCTTTCTCCGAGGGACATGAAGACCTGATAAACCATGATAACACTAGAGATGGACAACAGAAATAATGTTTTCCCTTCCCTTTATGGTAACACCAGGTGATGATTTTACACATAACATGTAATTAACTGAACTTGAATAAATTGGCTGCCACATCCAGAGATTTGACCAAATTACAATAACCACTGCAGTCATCCTTATTGGCATTGAGAATCAGTGGTTGCTCTCAAACATTTTACCAAATTAGGAGAGAGTAAATGTAAATGATCACAAATTGGTAATTGATGCACTTGGTGCTACACAAAACAACAGTTCTTTGGCTCTTAGCTGTATCCAGGCACAATTGTGGATGCAGTCAGTTGCTGCCTCAATTATAAGAGAAGGTGAAGAAGGCACTTTTCCCACTGAAATGTGGAAAATAATTTGGGACAGTGTCACTGACTTTGAAAGAGAATTCAAATCCTGGTGGAACCTAGTGAATTTTACCTATGACCCCATTTCAAACACAGCCACAGTTTTTGTGTTGACCATACACAATGCCTCAGAGCATTTGATTTTCCCTGTTATAATATTAAAACTGAATTACAATGGAGCTATTCTCTATCTTTCTGAACATAGAGAATGGGCCTGTCAAATTGGCAAGAAATGGCAAAATATTAATTTAGAATCTTGTATTGTCTGAGAACAACAAGGGTTAATCTGTGAAAGTAATGCAATCATAGCTCAAGACATTTGTTTAGACATAGAGCAAAACATCTGTAATTTTGAAATTTGTCCTAACAAGACTTCTGGAACAGTCCTTATATACATAGGCAATAGATGTGCATGCTTTAGAACCATTTGTGATTTTGTATTCATAGAAAATGTTGTAGTAGATACTAAAAATCTTTCAAATTTCTGTGCTTGTAACTTTACCAAGATTACAGGATGTGATTTCTCTTATGAAGCTCCAGTTACCTCTCACTACCTATTGCAATCCAACTACACACTGATTCACAAACTGATGCCTATTCCTGTTGGGATGAATCTCACTTTGGTAAGACAACTGCTGCTCCATCGAGACTGAGTTGAAATCCTTGAGAAGATGAAGAAAAACGGACAGAAAGCCCTGGTGACTGTTCATCACAATGTGAGACAGATACACCGTGTCATGGAAAGAGTGGACAAAGATGCCAGCACAGGTGGTGGGATACTCTTTTAGGTGGTCTCCTACTGCCATGGGTGTCCTGAACAGCGTGTGTCATCCCATTGTTATCCTTTTGATACCAATTCTGTTTGGTTTTATTTTATCAGCAGTCCTATTCGTTATGAATTGGAGCATGAAACAGCTGACAAGACTGATATCTATAGTTAATGCACACAGCTTGGCTGATGTCCTCTGCACTGTGGACATCCCCAAGACTTTGACACAAGGCACTTATGAATGAAGCATATGTGTTTTGGAATAATCCTTAATTTCCATTTATGATTTTGTGAGAATTACTTTCAATTTTTAGTGAAGTGTTTTAGAAAATCAATTTTTAAAGTTAATGCTTGTATTATGATGTGTTGATTGCTTTTGCTTTTGATTATTTGTGACTTGTTTTAACCAATTGAAAATTGTTACAAAAATAATATTGTTTTATTAATCAACCATTTGTGAAAATTGTTATGATAATCAATAATAATTATGTTTCTTTATTGTTTACCTTTTCCCCCTCCTTTTCCTATCCTTTCTTTTCCTCCTCTCTCTCTCTTTTTCCTCTCTTTCTGTCACCCCTATTTTTCCGGGTTATACTACCAACGTACAGCGAGTTCTGCAGACTCATCAACGACACTCCAGAGTTCTGCTGATGAAGATCCCTCAAGGCAATCGTGAGTCACGGGGCCGTGTGAGAGTCTGTCCGAATTTTCCCTCATCTGCCTCACGATTGTCACTGGGGGACCACTGAAGAGAAGACCCCCCCTGTCTTAAATCTCTGGCTCCAAAGGAGAAAGTCATGTGCCTGAGACCTGAGAGCGTTGCTAAGCCATTGTTTTCACAGGTGTTGTTTGCTGGATGCTACACTGAGCCCAATGAGAAGAAGAAGGGAGCACCGTGCCCTTTTGCAACAACAGCCTTGGGAGCTGTCCCACCTCTCGGCCTGGCTGGACTTCTCCTGAGTTCTGGGTGGTCTCCCACAGAAGACCCTCACCTGTTTTCCAACCACCGTGACAGACAGACTGAGATGTAAGGAGCCTCTCCATCAAGGACTGAGACATGAAACCCCCATGTGAAAAGGCCCCTCTGCTCCTTCCAAGGGCTGGGACTGAAACCCCAGCCCGGGGCAGGTGTGGGGGAGGCAAGCTGACCAAAGCGAGATGTTTGCCTGCAGGTTGTGACCGCTGGGCCAAGAAGACAATGGCTCTCGCTTACTGCTGAGAACATGGACTGCCTGTTACATCTATTCCTTATTGTATCTGTTTCCCCCCCCTCGCAATTTCCAATAGAGTTATCATAATAAAAACCTCAGAGTTAGCGAGAGACTCGAGATCTCCCCGACGTAACAGGCGGATCCTCGGCTGGACTGGACCAAAGGACTTCGTCTCTACGTTTGGTAGCTCTATCCCCCCTCTTTCTCTCTCTGTCTCTTTTGTCTCTCTCTTCCTCTATCTCTTTCTTTCCCTTAATCCCTCTATTGCATTTTGCTGTGGTCATTCAATAAAGGTGCATTTGTTTCGATTATCATTGCAAACCCCCTTGTACCGTGTCGGTTCTTTTTGCACCCTGAGATCAAATCCACGAACCATCACGAAACCCGTCCGTGAGGATGGATCGTGACACCCCCAGAGGACCCCTGCCCAAATTCCCCCCCAAAGCCCCCCAGCACCCCCAGACCCCGCTAAAACCCCCTCAAGTTCCCCCCAGACCCTCCCCAAATCTCCCCCAAACCTCCTCAAGACCCCTCCCCAAATTCCCCTCACGACCCCTCCAGGACCCCTCACCTGTTCCTGCGCCTCCTCAGCAGCTCCCGGAGCCCCCCGTCCTCTCCCAGCGCCTCCCCCGCTCTCTCCAGCGCCTCCCGCAGGACCCGCCCGAGCCCGGGGCGGCTCCCGGGGGTCCCTGAGGGGGTCCCGGGGGGCGGCGGGGGGGGAGGGGCGCCCGCTCCATGCCCGGCCCCGGGGTCAGGGGGCGCCGCTTCGGGCTCGGCTCTGATTGGCTGGAGCGGCGCGGGAAGGGCGGCAGTGGCTGAGGGGAGACGCCCGGTGATTGGTTGGTTACGTAGAGGGCGCCATGATTGACAGGAGACGGGCGGGGTAGGCGGGCTTTGCCGACGGGAGGCGGGCAGTGATTGGTTGCAAAGAGGCAATGAGAGGCGGGAGTTGCTGAGGGGAGACGAGCGGTGATTGGTTGCATCGGGGCACGGGGAGGCCGGTGTTCCTGAGGGGAGACCTGCAGTGATTGGTTGGTTTGGGGCGGGGCGCCCGCTATAGGCTGGGAAAAGTCCGGGATTTTTAAGGGAACATTGCCAGCCTTTTGGGGAAAAACTCGGATTTTTAAGGAAAAATTCCCGCTTTTTGCAGGAGAAACATTCCCGGATTTTTTGACCCCACATGACCCAAATAAATCAAATAACCCCAAAATGCTCGAAATAAACCCCAAATAAGTCCCCAAAAGCCGAAACAATACCTAAAAGTCCGCCAAATAAAACCAAATAACTCGAAATAAGGGCAAAAAACAAAAAAAAACCCCAAATTAAACCCCAAAAACCCCAAATGATTTCCAGTACACCTAAAAAACCCCCATATACAACAACATATACCCCAAGAATCCCAAATAATTCCAAATAAGCCAAAATCAACCTAAATAAGCCCAAGCAAACCCAAATACTTCCAAATACACCCAAATAACCCCAAATAAACAGAAACAAACCAAGTAAAACACAAGATAAACCCCAAATATTCCATAAGTAACCCATAATAAACCCCAAACAAACTCTAAAGGAACCCAAAGAAACCCCAAGAAACCCCAGTTCCTCCCGTCCCCAGCCCCAAAACAGATCCCAACCAATCAGAACGCGCGGCACTGATGGCGATCCACTTGCTGGGCAGAAACTCAGAGCACAGGCCCCGCTCAGCGATTTTCAGCCAATCAGCGCCCGGCTCGGCTCTGACTCATCAGTTGCCAGGCTCAGACCAAGGCCTCTCACTGCGTTAAACAATCAGAGGCCGCGCGGGGTAATTTCCAGCCAATCAGAGCGTGTCTCGCTGATGACTCATCAGTTGCCAGGAGCGGAATTTGGGGAGGGGGGGAAGGTGACCCTGGGCATGGGCTGGGGACCCCAAATTAATCCAAAATGCGGGCGGGACCCAAAAACGGAGCAGGGAGGGCGTGGAGCCCCCAAAACCAAACACGGTGGAGGGGACTGGGGGAACGATCAGAAAGGGGAGGGAGAGTGGGGGAAAAGAGGGGGCTCAAACCCCAAAATTGAGCTGGGAGTGGGATGGACCCCCAAATTAGGCTGGAAGGGGTATGAGATCCCTAAATTGAGCTGAGAGGGGTATGGGATCCCGAAACTGAGCTGGAAGGGGGACGGGACACCCCAAATTGAGCTGGGAGGGGGCTGGGATCCCCAAACAGGATGAAACCAATTTTGTTCCTGGAATATGTAAAGTACTTTATGGATATGCAAAAAGTCTATGAATATGCAACAGGCTGATGTCATGGGAGACAAGGACAATTGAGCAAAGGCTGTTATGGCCACCAAGACTCCCCCCCAGTTATTTTCGGGGACACCCCTTAAATTATCTGGTTTTAATTACATCAGCATGTTGCATATTCATAGACCCTCATGCATGTCCATAACCTCATTTACATATGTCAGGAACTATTTTACATGGCTCGTCCTTGGGGGTGTCTCCCCATTTCAGGAGCCTCCACTGAAATGGAAAATGCAAACCCCCTCGCTATGATGATGATGATGATGATGATGATGATGATGATATTATTATTATTATTATTACTATTATTATTATTGTTGTTGTTATAATTATTATTATTATTAATAATAATAAACTACTATTAAAATAATAATTAATTTTGAAATTAAGGGGCTCTCAGGCAAACATATGGGAGTAGAAATAACAGTTCTTTATTAGGAAAAATTAAAAATACAAATGCAGTAGTACAAAAAAAAAAAAAAAAAAAACAGAGTCAGAATACTCTGGGAATCCAGTGAGAACAGGTTGATCCTCTTGGAATCCAGTGGGAAAGGGCTGATCCTGCATGAATCCAGTGGGAAAAGGGCTGATTCTTTGGGAATCCAGCAGGAAAGGGCTGATCCTCTGGGAATACAGTGGAGAATGAAGCTGATCCTATGGAATCCAGTGGGAAAAGGGCTGATTCTCTGGGAATCCATTTCTTACCCCCCAAAGACAGGGCAAAGGCAGGGCCGTGGACTTTTTATAGGGTATCCCAAGGGTGGAGTTGGGATTTGGGTCAGGGGAGGAGTTCTTGGCAACACAAGAAGGGTGAGATCAAATTCCTGCCTCTTAGCAACAGCAGCACTCCACACAGAACGTGTCCCCAAATCCTAAATTCCCTCTAAAACAACTAAGACATAACGGAACTGCAGATATATTCGATCAATTTACTTCATTTAACCCAGTTTTGAGTGTTTTCAAAGGATGAAGGTGAAGCAGAAAATTAGGTGATGAAAAAGGATGAAGGTGAAGCAGAGGAAAATTAAGGCCAAACCAAAAGGCTAAGCAGCCAGGTGTGTTCCCCACATGGATCACAGGGAATGTGAGTGACCAGGGCTGTGCCCAAAGTGCCTCCTCCAGTGGGGGATGGAGCTGGAGCAGCGCACGAAGCTCTGCCCGCGCTCAGGGCACTCGCAGGGCTTCCCTTACCGGTGCCTCCGTTGGTGTTGGGTCAAGTGAGAGCTCCTGGAGAAGCTCTTCCCACACTGGGGACACTCGTAGGGCCTCTCCCCAGTGTGGATGCGCCGGTGCCTGACGAGGTTGGAGTTGTGCTTGAATCCCTTCCCACAGTCAGGGGCATTGGAAGGGCCTCTCCTCTGTGTGAATCCGATAGTGCTGGAGGAGATGGGAGCTGGTCTGAAACCTCTTCCTGCATTTATCACACTCGTAGGGCCTCTCCCCAGTGTGGATGCGCCGGTGGGTGATGAGGGTGGAATTCTGCTTGAATCCCTTCCCACACTCAGGGCATTGGAAGGGCCTCTCCTCCGTGTGACTATGATAGTGCTGGAAGAGATTTGAGCTGGTCTGAAACCTCTTCCCACACTTGGAACACTCATAGGGCCTCTCCCCAGTGTGGGTCCTCTGGTGCACAATCAGGTAATACCTCTGGCTGAAGCACATCCCACACTCGCCACACTCATAGAGCTTTTCTCCAGTGTGGGTCCTCTGGTGCTTGATCAGGCTGGAGCTCTGGCTGAAGCTCTTCCCACACTCCCCACACTCGTAGGGCTTCTCCCCAGTGTGGGTCCTCTGGTGCCTGATCAGGCTGGAGTTCGGCTGAAGCTCTTCCCACACTCCCCACACTCGTAGGGCCGTTCCCCAGTGTGGATCCTCTGGTGGCTGATCAGGTGAGAGCTCCGGCTGAAGCTCTTCCCACACTCCCCACACTCGTAGGGCCGTTCCCCAGTGTGGATCCTCTGGTGCTGGATCAGGTGAGAGCTCCGGCTGAAGCTCTTCCCACACTCCACGCAGGCGTGGGGCTTCTCCCCATCATGGAGCACCAGCTCCGAGCTCTGCCTCCATCTCCGGCCGCCTTCCCGGCCCAGGCTGGCTCTTTCCCCCTCACATCCCCGCCATCTGCGTTTGCAGCCCCTCCTCGTGCGGCATCTCCGGGCCTTTTCCTCCCCGTTGCCTTCCTGCGCCGTGGAGCCGCTCAAAACGGCCTCTTCCACCAGGTTCTGCCGCGGGCATTTGTCCTCCCTGCTCTCCATGCTCAGCTCCTGCTCTGGGGGAGGAAGGACAAGGACACGATGGGATTTGCCTCCGTGCCACAGGCAAGGGCAAGGAGATCCCCCCAGGGCTGTGCTGCAGCCGGGGCCGTGCTGGGCTGGGAGATGGAGCAGCACAGAGGGGAAAGGGGCACTGACTTCCTCCTCACCTGCCTCAGTGTCCCGGGCCATCTTCCTCTTCCTCGCAGCCTCCCTGGGCTTGGCAATGGGAAATCCTGGTTTGGAGGGTAAGAACCAAGGTTCCTGTTACAAGATACAAATTTTTTCTGTATGAATATTCATTTACATACAGCAAGATAAAAAATCCTATAGCATTTCACCATACTGTCATTACATCACCATACTGTGCTACATTTTAAACCCAAAAACTCCTCTTTGGACCCCTTCTGCTGAGCTAGTAGGGTCTGCTCTGACCCTTGGATCTGTCTGCAAGCAGAGGGAATTGTTTCATCAAAACAGGATTACCTTCAGTTGGGCCACACCATTGTTTTCCAATTGTTCACTAAAGGTATCTCAAAGCTTGCTTTCATTTCAATCTTCCTTATACTTTTATATTCTCAAAATCTTTTGCCAGACAATCATATTTATAAGGCTTTCCTGTTTCATCTTCCCCAACACACATTGAGTTTGAAGGTCCCTCTGCCCGAGTCCATCTCTACAAGTCACCGGCCATCTGGGCTCCAGAAAAACCTCCCAAACACCAAGATTCAGCCCTGAAAAAGCCTCCCAGGAGTTCCCGTCCCTGGTCCCTCCCCTCTGGTGTTCGGGGTTCCCCCTGTCCCAGCTGCTGGGGGTCACGCTTGGATTGGGGGGGCCCCTTCTCCTCGGTGCCCGCCCTGCCCAGGCTGCTGGCAGTCCCAGCAATCCCAAAAGCTCCCCCCGCTTCGCTCTCCCCATTTCGGGATGCCGGGGCTCTTTGGGCTCCCCGGCTCCCTTCTCCCCATCATTCTCTGCTCTGGGCTGCAGCGGCTCCAAGGAGTCCCCCCTGCCCCTCTCCAGGCTCTTGAGGCTCCCGCCAATGGCGGCGCTCCCCCCTCTCTGGGCTCCCCACTTTGGCCTCCTGGGGGACACAGGGCTCTGCTCCTCCAGGCTGCCTCTGCCGGCAGCTGCCACCGCCACCCCCCGATGTCCCCCCAAGGGGCCTTTTCCGCTCAGCCTTGGACTTCTTCATTCTCCAAACATCCCCCAAACCCCAACCCAGGGACCCCTCGGGATATCCGGGCCCAGCTCCCCCTCCCCGCTCACCAGCGCAATTGGGAGGGGGCGATGATCCCACAGGTGGGGGCTGCGAATTCAGGCAGGGATCGACAGCGTGCTTCCCTCAGCTCAGCCTCGATCCGCCTTTGTCCCTCCTCTTCCTCTTCCTCTCGCTCCT
The DNA here is from genome assembly GCF_901933205.1 of Camarhynchus parvulus. Lineage (NCBI taxonomy): Eukaryota > Metazoa > Chordata > Aves > Passeriformes > Thraupidae > Camarhynchus > Camarhynchus parvulus. The sequence goes on from NW_022148394.1 coordinate 18,854, forward strand.
CCTCTTCCATTACCCCTCCTCCTGCCTCTCTGTCTTATCCCAACCTCCTTCTCCACTTCCATCCCTCCCCTTCCATCCATTTTCCTCCTCCTCCTCCTCCCTAACCCCCTCCTCCACTAACCCCACTGCTCTCTCCGCCTTCCACCACTGCTCCCTCCATCCCTCCCCCTGCTCTCCCCCCCCTAACCCTCCCCTCCTCCTCCTCCCCCTTCATCCCTGCCCTTCCCTCCCTCCTCCTCCTCCCCCAGCAGCAGCCACACCCTCTCGGTGCCCCGTTCCCGCAGCCCTCGCAGCCCGCGGCAGGAGCGGGATGGAGCCAGGACAGCTCGGGATGGGCAGCGTGGGGCTCTCGGCTGCTCCCAGCCGCTGCCCGCGGGGGGAACCCGGCCCGGGCCAAAGGAGAGAAGCAAACTGGGCAAGCTGGGGGCAGATCACAAAGCTAAGGATGCAGCAGAAAATGGAGCTGAAAGTTTTATGTTAATATTAACTCCAAACTGGAGGAAAAACTGGAAATTCCAAAGTTTAGCAAAGCCGAGAAAAAAGAATTAAACAAATCAGGAAGTGAACAACATAAATCAGGGAAATGGAAACTTCTGGATGGAAGACAATTACTTAATGAAATGTGCTTACTAGGAAAATATTAGAAGACATGCATCAGAAAACCCACCGGGGTACTCAAGCTTTGTGTGATCACTTTTTAAGGAACTATGGGTGCACTGGGATTTTTGGAGCAGCAAAGCAAGTAATTGAAAGATGCTTAATTTGCCAAAGGATAAATGAAAAGGTGATGAGAAAAACAACATTAGGAGGTCGTGAGTTAGCTCATCGACCATTTCAAAGTATCCAAGCAGAAGTTGAGATTTCTTAGGCTCTGGATTTATTTGTAAAAACACCTGTTTAATCTAGAAGAAAGAGGATATGCCATATGTTAGTGTTGAAGATTGCATGTAAGATGTTTTCCATTACCATCTGTATGGCTGATTACCTTGTCAAGTGAGCAGTTTGCCTTATCTCTCTCTTTGAGTGACCACATTCACACCTCCCTCGGGAGGGGACCTCCGCTGATAACAGACTATTGAATATTGGTGCATGACTGATAAGAACTGTAACATCCCATTGTGAGATGCTCCGCCCAGAGGGAGGAGCCAAGCACTGCTACCCACGATACACTTTGAGATTCTGAAAACTCCAGCAGAGTTTCTCTCCACGGGATTCACCAGAGGAACAGCAGCTGCCTTTTCCTTCACTGGATCTCCAGAGGAAGACTACATCCTTCTCTACAGATCTTCCTTACTCCAACAGAACCACACCTGATACTTCAGGAGGACTGCAGCCACATTTTCAATCGGACTGCCACCAACACCCTGACAGGGTGTCAGGTTGGGTTCTGACTCTGTCAGTGTTGTTCTAGTGGACTGCATTGTTTATTTTATTCTTTGTTTTCTTCCCTATTAAAGTTTATTTCCTGCTCCCATAACTTTGCCTGAGTGCCCTTAAATCTTTTATAGCCCTTAATTTAAAATTTATAGCAATTCGGAGGGGTGGGGAGGGTTTTCATTCTCCATTTCAGGGGAGGCTCCTGCCTTCCTTAGCAGACTCCTGTCTTTCCAAACCAAGACAGATTTTGGTGCCCAACATGTAGCTCGAGGGCACAGAAACAAAAAGGGAATAACAGTTCTTGAGTAATATAATTTTTGTGTGTGGCTATAGAAACCTCATTAAGCGACACCATGTGGTCCAGCTTGCCCTGGTTTGGGTGGCACGTGATCGTGGCTGTATTTCTCCCATTTATAGGCCCTTATCTAAACATGGGTCCTATAACCAAGGCTACTGTGTCCGTTATCCTGTTTGTTTTATGGGTGAATAAGGTGAGGAATTCATGGATTTTTAACTTCCTCTGGAAAGCAGGCACATGGATTCACAGCTATCACACATTAAGTGTATGTTTTTGGGGTTACTTTAATAATGGCACCTGCTGTAAGGAAATGACACCAGGCGAAATCTTCTCCCAACCCTTTAGCCATTTCTTTGGGTCTGCCCCAGCAGTTTTTGAAGGGTTCAGCTCCACTCTAAATATTAATGATATCATACAGTGGCTGGTGTTGCTGATAGGCCTGCTCTATTTAGCATTTAGAGAGAAGGGGAGACTTACCTGGATAACTACCATGACACCTACCCCAGAACCTAATACGCCACCAGAGTCTAGGGATGCTGCTGCCCCAGAGCCTGACCCTGCCCCACAGCCCACTCCAGATACAAACCACCCAGATTGCTGGAGGGTTTGGTGAAGGAGATAGGCCAGATGCTGAAGGAATACACTTCCCCAGCTGGTGAGAAGCCCTTCCCCAGCCTTGAAGAAGGAGAGTCTAACAGTGCAGCAGCAGAACCCACAGGTGCTATACCTGTCCAGGCTCCAGCTGAACTGCAAAGGCAGTCACAGCCAGCAGCAGTTGCCCCTGTAGAAACAATGAGATCTAAGACGAAAGCAGAGCACCCAGATAGGGGAGGGCCCTCACAAGCCACAGGGGAGCCAGAGGTTGCGATCATCACCGAGTCCCTGACGCATCTACGAAAGTCTCCGTAATCTGCACAAAGACATTGTACGACAGGGACGTGAGGCTTATACAACCTGGCTGCTTTGGGTCTGGGATCTTATGGGTACAAGTGTGCAACTGGATGGTGGTGAGGCAAGGAATTTGGGAGCCTTGACTCAGGTATCAATCAGATTTTTGTAAGGGAGCCAGGGTCCCTTTCCCTCTGGGAGTGGCTTTTAATAAGTGTCAGAGAGAGGTTTGTTCACAGGGAAAGAATGCAGGAGCAGCACCATAGAATGTGCTGGAAGACTCTGGGGGAAGGGATCCAACAGCTGAGAGAAGTGGCAGTATTGGAGGTACTCTTTGAGAGGGATGGACAGCATGATAGTGACCCTGACCAAGTCAGGTGCACAGGGCAAATGTTGTGGAGCCTGGCAAATCTGGGGCCATCCCAATACACCACCTTTATTGCAACAATTAATGCTGACACCAACCGAGAGACAGTGGGTTCTGTGGCCAACAAGCTTAGGAATTACAAAAGTATGATCAATGGCCCCATGCAGGCTCATGTCTCTGCTGTGATTAAGGACCTCAAAGAGGAGATGAGGGAGGTGGTGAGGGAAGAGGTGAGGAGGAACAGTTCCCACATCACCCCAGTGCAAGTCACAGCCCAACGTTCCCCAGCTAGACAGAGAGGGTGCACGCCACGGGCTGACCTGTGGTTCTCCCTGCATGACCATGGGGAAGACATGGGAAGGTGGAATGGGAAACCCACTTCTGTCCTGGTAGCATGGGTGCATCAACTCAAGGAGGAAAACACCAACCGAGGGAGTTCCAGTGAAGTGAAGGTGGCCTCAACCTCCCATGACCGAGCTGCTGAGTATGATCTGTCAGATCCCCTTGAAGGTACGTACCTCTAGTATGTATGCCAAGGAAAGAAATAATAATCAGGGTTGGGGGGTCCTGCCTGTAGCCAGGACGAGGCACGGGCAAACCAGATCTTCTGGATGGTGTGGATCTGATGGCCTGGCACATCAGAACCATGAAAGTACAATGCCTTAGTTGATACTGGTGAGCAGTGTACCCTGATACCATCGGGACATGTGGGGCAGAACCTGTTTCCATTGCTGGGGTGCTGGGGGGATCACAGCAATTGACCCTGTTGGAAGCTGAGGTGAGCCTGACTGGGAAGGAGTGGCAGAAACATCCTATTGTGACTGGCCCAGAGGCCCCGTGTATTCTGGGCACAGACTTCCTCCAGAAGGGCTTTATAAAGACCCAAAGGGACTCAGGAGGGCTTTTGGCATAGCTGCTGTGGAGGCAGAGAAGATGAAGCAGTGGAACACCTTGCCTGGACTATCAGAAAGCCCATCTGCAGTAGGACTCCTGAGGGTAGAACAGCAACAGATACCAATTGCCACCTCGACTGTGCACCTCTGGCAGTATTGGATGAATTGGGATGCCGTGATCCCCATCCACAAAATGATCTGCGAGCTGGAGAGCAAAGGGGTGGTCAGCAAGACCCACTCACCCTTCAACAGTCCCATCTGGTCTGTGTGCAAGTCTGACAGAGAATGGAGATTGACTGTGGACTATCGTGGCTTGAATGAAGTGACTCCACCGCTGAGTGCTGCTGTGCCGGACATGCTGGAACTCCAGTACGAGCTGGAGTCCAAGGCAGCAAAGTGCTTTGCCACCATTGACATTGCTAATGTGTTTTTGTCCATTCTTCTGGCAGCAGAATGCAGGCCTCAGTTTGCTTTCACCTGGAGGGGCGTGCAGTACACCTGGAACCGACTGCCCCAGGGGTGGAAGCACAGTCCCACCATCTGCCATGGACTGATCCAAACTCCACTGGAAAAGGGTGAGGCTCCAGAACACCTGCAGTATATCGATGACATCATTGTGTGGGGAAAGACAGCAGCAGAAATGTTTGAGAAAGGAGAGAAAATCATCCAGATTCTCCTGAAAGCCAGCTTCTCCATCAAGAAGAGCAAAGTAAAGGGACCTGCTCAAGAGATCCAGTTTCTGGGAGTGAAGTGGCAAGAGGGAGGGCATCAGATTCCCACCAATGCCATCAACAAGACCACAGCAATGTCTCCACCCACCAATAAGAAGGAGACACAAGCTTTCCTAGGTGCCATAGGCTTTTGGAGGATGCACATTCCTGAGGACAGTCAGATCCTGAGCCTTCTCTACCTGGTCACCCACAAGAAGAACGATTTCAACTGGGGCCCAGAGCAGCAACAAGCCTTTGCCCAGATCAAGCAGGAAATCGCTCACGCGGTTGCCCTTGGCCCAGTCAGGACAGGACCAGAGGTGAAGAACATGCTCTACTCTGCAGCTGGGAACCATGGCTTGTCCTGGAGCCTTTGGCAGAAGGCACCTGGGGAGACTCAGGGTCGACCACTGGGATTCTGGAATCGAAGCTACACAGGGTGAGAAGCCAACTGCACCCCAACAGAGAAGGAAATCTTGGCTGCCTATGAAGGAGTCCAGGCTGCCTCAGAGGTGATTGGTACAGAAGCACAACTCCTCCTGGCACCCTGACTACCAGTGCTGGGGTGGATGCTCAAAGGCAAGGTTCCTTCCACCCACCATGCCACCAGTGCTACATGGAGCAAGTGGATTGCTCTCATCACACAGCACACCCGTATAGGTAAACTGAATCACCCTGGGATTTTGGAGGTAATTACAAATTGGCCCGAAGGTGGAAATGCTGGTGTCACAGATGAAGAACAAGAACCAGTGACACATGCTGAAGAAGCTCCTCCCTATAACCAACTGCCC
>NW_022148395.1:0-24074 GCF_901933205.1 Camarhynchus parvulus
CCATTGTTTATCTTTGGGGCCTGTGCCCCGGAGTGGCCGGCTGGCTCCTGAAAATCCGCGATACGCAGGATGCCTCCCAGACCCAAGCTGGCACCAGAGCAAACTCGGGCTGGATTGATAGGGCCAACGGAGTCCCACAATCTGCCATCAAGGACCGGGGCTGGTGAGTTTTTTCAGAGGGAAAGGCCCGTTGTTTTTGTTTGGGGCCTGTGCCCGGAGTGGCCGGCTGGCTCCTGAAAATCCGCGATACGCAGGATGCCTCCCAGACCCAAGCTGGCACCAGTGCCAACTCGGGCTGGTTTGATAGTGCCAACAGAGTCCCACAATCTGCCATCAAGGCCCGGGGCTGGTGAGTTTTGTTTCAGAGGGAAAGGCCCGTTGTTTATGTTTGGGGGCCATAGGCCCGGAGTGGCCGGCTGGCTCCTGAAAATCCGCGATACGCAGGATGCCTCCCAGACCCAAGCTGGCACCAGTACCAACTCGGGCTGGTTTGATAGTGCCAATGGAGTCCCACAATCTGCCAACAAGGACCAGGGCTGGTGAGTTTTGTTTCAGAGGGAAAGGCCCGTTGTTTTTGTTTGGGGGCCTGTGCCCCGGAGTGGCCGGCTGGCTCCTGAAAATCCGCGATACGCAGGATGCCTCCCAGACCCAAGCTGGCACCAGTGCCAACTCGGGCTGGTTTGATAGTGCCAACGGAGTCCCACAATCTGCCACCAAGGACCAGGGCTGGTGAGTTTTGTTTCAGTGGGAAAGGCCCGTTGTTTATGTTTGGGGGCCTGTGCCCAGGAGTGGCCGGCTGGCTCCTGAAAATCCGCGATACGCAGGATGCCTCCCAGACCCAAGCTGGCACCAGTGCCAACTCGGGCTGGTTTGATAGTGCCAACGGAGTCCCACAATCTGCCACCAAGGACCGGGGCTGGTGACTTTTGTTTCAGAGGGAAAGGCCTGTTGTTTATGTTTGGGGGCCTGTGCCCCGGAGTGGCCGGCTGGCTCCTGAAAATCCGCGATACGCAGGATGCCTCCCAGACCCAAGCTGGCACCAGTGCCAACTCGGGCTGGTTTGATAGTGCCAACGGAGTCCCACAATCTGCCATCAAGGACCGGGGCTGATGACTTTTGTTTCAGAGGGAAAGGCCCGTTGTTTACGTTTGGGGGCCTGTGCCCGGAGTGGCCGGCTGGCTCCTGAAAATCCGCGATACGCAGGATGCCTCCCAGACCCAAGCTGGCACCAGTGCCAACTCGGGCTGGTTTGATAGTGCCAACGGAGTCCCACAATCTGCCATCAAGGACCGGGGCTGGTGAGTTTTGTTTCAGAGGGAAAGGCCCGTTGTTTATGTTTGGGGGCCTGTGCCCCGGAGTGGCCGGCTGGCTCCTGAAAATCCGCGATACGCAGGATGCCTCCCAGACCCAAGCTGGCACCAGTGCCAACTCGGGCTGGATTGATAGGGCCAACGGAGTCCCACAATCTGCCATCAAGGACCGGGGCTGGTGAGTTTTTTTCAGAGGGAAAGGCCCATTGTTTATGTTTGGGGGCCTGTGCCCCGGAGTGGCCGGCTGGCTCCTGAAAATCCGCGATACGCAGGATGCCTCCCAGACCCAAGCTGGCACCAGTGCCAACTCGGGCTGGATTGATAGTGCCAACGGAGTCCCACAATCTGCCACCAAGGACCGGGGCTGGTGAGTTTTGTTTCAGAGGGAAAGGCCCGTTGTTTATGTTTGGGGGCCTGTGCCCCGGAGTGGCCGGCTGGCTCCTGAAAATCCGCGATACGCAGGATGCCTCCCAGACCCAAGCTGGCACCAGTGCCAACTCGGGCTGGTTTGATAGTGCCAACGGAGTCCCACAATCTGCCACCAAGGACCGGGGCTGGTGAGTTTTGTTTCAGAGGGAAAGGCCCATTGTTTATCTTTGGGGGCCTGTGCCCCGGAGTGGCCGGCTGGCTCCTGAAAATCCGCGATACGCAGGATGCCTCCCAGACCCAAGCTGGCACCAGTGCCAACTCGGGCTGGTTTGATAGTGCCAACGGAGTCCCACAATCTGCCACCAAGGACCGGGGCTGGTGACTTTTGTTTCAGAGGGAAAGGCCCGTTGTTTATGTTTGGGGCCTGTGCCCCGGAGTGGCCGGCTGGCTCCTGAAAATCCGCGATACGCAGGATGCCTCCCAGACCCAAGCTGGCACCAGTGCCAACTCGGGCTGGTTTGATAGTGCCAACGGAGTCCCACAATCTGCCATCAAGGACCGGGGCTGGTGACTTTTGTTTCAGAGGGAAAGGCCCGTTGTTTATGTTTGGGGCCTGTGCCCCGGAGTGGCCGGCTGGCTCCTGAAAATCCGCGATACGCAGGATGCCTCCCAGACCCAAGCTGGCACCAGTGCCAACTCGGGCTGGTTTGATAGTGCCAACGGAGTCCCACAATCTGCCATCAAGGACCGGGGCTGGTGACTTTTGTTTCAGAGGGAAAGGCCCGTTGTTTATGTTTGGGGGCCTGTGCCCCGGAGTGGCCGGCTGGCTCCTGAAAATCCGCGATACGCAGGATGCCTCCCAGACCCAAGCTGGCACCAGTGCCAACTCGGGCTGGTTTGATAGTGCCAACGGAGTCCCACAATCTGCCATCAAGGACCGGGGCTGGTGAGTTTTGTTTCAGAGGGAAAGGCCCGTTGTTTATGTTTGGGGGCCTGTGCCCCGGAGTGGCCGGCTGGCTCCTGAAAATCCCGATACGCAGGATGCCTCCCAGACCCAAGCTGGCACCAGTGCCAACTCGGGCTGGTTTGATAGTGCCAACGGAGTCCCACAATCTGCCATCAAGGACCGGGGCTGGTGACTTTTGTTTCAGAGGGAAAGGCCCGTTGTTTATGTTTGGGGGCCTGTGCCCGGAGTGGCCGGCTGGCTCCTGAAAATCGCGATACGCAGGATGCCTCCCAGACCCAAGCTGGCACCAGTGCCAACTCGGGCTGGTTTGATAGTGCCAACGGAGTCCCACAATCTGCCACCAAGGACCGGGGCTGGTGACTTTTGTTTCAGAGGGAAAGGCCCGTTGTTTATGTTTGGGGCCTGTGCCCCGGAGTGGCCGGCTGGCTCCTGAAAATCCGCGATACGCAGGATGCCTCCCAGACCCAAGCTGGCACCAGTGCCAACTCGGGCTGGTTTGATAGTGCCAACGGAGTCCCACAATCTGCCACCAAGGACCGGGGCTGGTGAGTTTTGTTTCAGAGGGAAAGGCCCGTTGTTTACGTTTGGGGCCTGTGCCCCGGAGTGGCCGGCTGGCTCCTGAAAATCCGCGATACGCAGGATGCCTCCCAGACCCAAGCTGGCACCAGTGCCAACTCGGGCTGGTTTGATAGTGCCAACGGAGTCCCACAATCTGCCATCAAGGACCGGGGCTGGTGAGTTTTGTTTCAGAGGGAAAGGCCCGTTGTTTATGTTTGGGGGCCTGTGCCCCGGAGTGGCCGGCTGGCTCCTGAAAATCCGCGATACGCAGGATGCCTCCCAGACCCAAGCTGGCACCAGTGCCAACTCGGGCTGGTTTGATAGTGCCAACGGAGTCCCACAATCTGCCACCAAGGACCGGGGCTGGTGACTTTTGTTTCAGAGGGAAAGGCCCATTGTTTATGTTTGGGGGCCTGTGCCCCGGAGTGGCCGGCTGGCTCCTGAAAATCCGCGATACGCAGGATGCCTCCCAGACCCAAGCTGGCACCAGTGCCAACTCGGGCTGGTTTGATAGTGCCAACGGAGTCCCACAATCTGCCACCAAGGACCGGGGCTGGTGACTTTTGTTTCAGAGGGAAAGGCCCGTTGTTTATGTTTTGGGGCCTGTGCCCCGGAGTGGCCGGCTGGCTCCTGAAAATCCGCGATACGCAGGATGCCTCCCAGACCCAAGCTGGCACCAGTGCCAACTCGGGCTGGTTTGATAGGGCCAACGGAGTCCCACAATCTGCCACCAAGGACCGGGGCTGGTGACTTTTGTTTCAGAGGGAAAGGCCCGTTGTTTATGTTTGGGGGCCTGTGCCCCGGAGTGGCCGGCTGGCTCCTGAAAATCCGCGATACGCAGGATGCCTCCCAGACCCAAGCTGGCACCAGTGCCAACTCGGGCTGGTTTGATAGTGCCAACGGAGTCCCACAATCTGCCATCAAGGCCGGGGCTGGTGAGTTTTGTTTCAGAGGGAAAGGCCCGTTGTTTATGTTTGGGGGCCATAGGCCCAGAGTGGCCGGCTGGCTCCTGAAAATCCGCGATACGCAGGATGCCTCCCAGACCCAAGCTGGCACCAGTGCCAACTCGGGCTGGTTTGATAGTGCCAACGGAGTCCCACAATCTGCCATCAAGGACCGGGGCTGGTGAGTTTTGTTTCAGAGGGAAAGGCCCGTTGTTTATGTTTGGGGGCCTGTGCCCCGGAGTGGCCGGCTGGCTCCTGAAAATCCGCGATACGCAGGATGCCTCCCAGACCCAAGCTGGCACCAGTGCCAACTCGGGCTGGTTTGATAGTGCCAACGGAGTCCCACAATCTGCCACCAAGGACCGGGGCTGGTGAGTTTTGTTTCAGAGGGAAAGGCCCGTTGTTTATGTTTGGGGGCCTGTGCCCCGGAGTGGCCGGCTGGCTCCTGAAAATCCGCGATACGCAGGATGCCTCCCAGACCCAAGCTGGCACCAGTGCCAACTCGGGCTGGTTTGATAGTGCCAACGGAGTCCCACAATCTGCCACCAAGGACCGGGGCTGGTGACTTTTGTTTCAGAGGGAAAGGCCCGTTGTTTATGTTTGGGGCCTGTGCCCCGGAGTGGCCCGGCTGGCTCCTGAAAATCCGCGATACGCAGGATGCCTCCCAGACCCAAGCTGGCACCAGTGCCAACTCGGGCTGGTTTGATAGTGCCAACGGAGTCCCACAATCTGCCATCAAGGACCGGGGCTGGTGAGTTTTGTTTCAGAGGGAAAGGCCCGTTGTTTATGTTTGGGGCCAGTGCCCCGGAGTGCCCGGCTGGCTCCTGAAAAATCCGCGATACGCAGGATGCCTCCCAGACCCAAGCTGGCACCAGTGCCAACTCGGGCTGGTTTGATAGTGCCAACGGAGTCCCACAATCTGCCATCAAGGACCGGGGCTGGTGATTTTGTTTCAGAGGGAAAGGCCCGTTGTTTATGTTTGGGGGCCTGTGCCCCGGAGTGGCCGGCTGGCTCCTGAAAATCCGCGATACGCAGGATGCCTCCCAGACCCAAGCTGGCACCAGTGCCAACTCGGGCTGGTTTGATAGGGCCAACGGAGTCCCACAATCTGCCATCAAGGACGGGGGCTGGTGACTTTTGTTTCAGAGGGAAAGGCCCGTTGTTTATGTTTGGGGCCTGAGCCCCGAGTGGCCGGCTGGCTCCTGAAAAATCCGCGATACGCAGGATGCCTCCCCAGACCCAAGCTGGCACCAGTGCCAACTCGGGCTGGTTTGATAGTGCCAACGGAGTCCCACAATCTGCCACCAAGGACCGGGGCTGGTGATTTTGTTTCAGAGGGAAAGGCCCGTTGTTTATGTTTGGGGGCCTGTGCCCGGAGTGGCCTGGCTGGCTCCTGAAAATCCCGCTGATACGAGGATGCCTCCCAGACCCAAGCTGGCACCAGTGCCAACACGGGCTGGTTTGATAGTGCCAACGGAGTCCCACAATCTGCCACCAAGGACCAGGGCTGGTGAGTTTTGTTTCAGAGGGAAAGGCCCGTTGTTTATGTTTGGGGGCCTGTGCCTCGGAGTGGCCCGGCTGGCTCCTGAAAATCGGCGCGATACGCAGGATGCCTCCCAGACCCAAGCTGGCACCAGTGCCAACTCGGGCTGGTTTGATAGTGCCAACGGAGTCCCACAATCTGCCACCAAGCGACCAGGGCTGGTGACTTTTGTTTCAGAGGAAAGGCCTGTTGTTTATGTTTGGGGGCCTGTGCTTGAGTGGCCGTGGGCTGGCTCCTGAAAACTGGGCCAGCGTCACGCAGGATGCCTCCCAGACCCAAGCTGGCACCAGTGCTGCTACCGGGCTGGTTTGATAGTGCCAGCGAGTCCCACAATCTGCCATAGGGACGGGGGCTGATGAATTTTGTTTCAGCAGGAAAGGCCCGTTGTTTTACGTTTGGGGCCTGTGCCCGGAGTGGCCACGGCTGGCTCTGAAAATCGCGTCTGCAGGATGCCTCCCAGACCCAAGCCAGCACCAGTGCCAACTCAGGCTGGTGTGATAGTGCCAGCAGAGTCTAATCTGCCATCAAGGACCGGGGTTGGTGAGTTTTTTGTTTCAGAGGGAAAGGCCCATTGTTTATGTTTGGGGGCCTGTACCGGGAGTGGCCCGGCTGGCTCCTGAAAATCACGTCATGAGGATGCCTCCCCAGACCCAAGCTGGCACCAGTGCCAGCAGGGGCTGTTTGATAGAGATAGCGGAGGTCACAATCTGCCACCAAGGCCGGGGCTTGGTGAGTTTTGTTTCAGAGGGAAAGGCCGTTTGTTTTATGTTTGAGGGGCCTGACCGGAGTGGACGGCTGGCTCTGAAAATCAGCGTCATGAGGATGCCTCCCCAGACCCAAGCTGGCACCAGTGCCAACTCGGGCTGGATTGATAGAATAAACGGATTCCCACAATCTGCCATCAAGGACCGGGGCTGGTGAGTTTTTTGTTTCAGCGGGGAAAGGCCCGTTGTTTCACGTTTACAGGGGGCCTGTGCTTGGTGGCAACTGGCTCCTGAAAATCCAGCGATGCGCAGGATGCCTCCCCAGACTAGCTGGCACCAGTGCCAACTCGAGGCTGGTGTGATAGTGCCAGCAGGTCCCACAATCTGCCATCAAGGACCGGGGCTGGTGAGTTTTTGTTTCCAGAGGGAAAGGCCCATTGTTTATCTTTGGGGGCCTGTGCCCCGGAGTGTGACTGGCTCCTGAAAATCCAGCGATCCACATGGGATCCTCCCAGACAAGCTGGCACCAGAGCAAACAGGGAGCTTGTTTGATAGGGCTAACGGAGTCCCACAATCTGCACCCAAGGCCCAGGGCTGGTGAGTTTTTGTTTCAGAAGGAAAGGCCATTGTTTATCTTTAGGGGCTGTGCCCGGTGGCAGGCTGGCTCCTGAGAAAATCCAGCGATCACGCAGGATGCCTCCCAGACCCAAGCTGGCACCAGTGCCAACTCGGGCTGGTTTGATAGTGCCAACGGAGTCCGCCACAATCTGCCACCAGGACCGGGGCTGGTGACTTTTTGTTTCAGAGGGAAAGGCCTGCTTGTTTTTGTTTGGGGGCCTGTGCCCCCCGGAGTGGTCTTGGCTGGCTCCTGAAAACCGCGATACGCAGGATGCCTCTCAGACCCAAGCTGGCAACCAGTGCAACTAGGGCTGGTTTGATAGTGCTAGCGGAGTCGCCACAATCTGCCACCAAGGACCGGGGCTGGTGAGTTTTGTTTCAGAGGGAAAGGCCGTTGTTGTGTTTGGGGCCTCGGCCGGAGTGGCCCGGCTGGCTCCTGAAAACGCGTAAAGTAGGATGCCTCCCAGACAAACTGGCACCAAAGCCAATCTCCGGGCTGGATTGGAAACAGGATCCTACACCAGAATTTAGTGATTTTATTAGAGGAAACCCGTTGTTTATAAGTTTGGGGGCTGTGCCGAGGGGGGTTGGCTCCCGAAAATCCGTTACAACGCATGGATGCCTCCTAGACCCAGTGTGGCACCGAAGAGCAACTCAGGCTGGTTGATAGTGCCAACGGAGTTCGCACATCCTGCCACCAAGGGGGCTGGTGACCCTTTGTTTCAGAGTGGCAAGCAATTGTTTATGTTTGGGGGCTGTGCTCCCCGGAGTGTCGGGTTGGTCCTGAAAACTCCACTATCTAGGGAGTCCAAATAGTGGCACCAGCCAACTCGGGCTGGTTTGATAGTGCCAACGGAGTCCCACAATCTGCCACCAAGGACCTGGGTTGGTGACTCTTGTTTTCAGAGGGAAAGGCCCTCTGGTTAGGTTTGGGGGCCTGTGCCCGGAGTGGCCGGGTTGGTTCCTGAAAATCCGCTGATACGCAGGAGCCTCCCAGACCCATGCTGGCACCAGAGCAAACTCGGGCTGGTTGATAGTGCCAACGGAGTCCCACAACCTGCCACCAAGGAAGGTGAGCTTTGTTTAGAGAAAGGCCCGAAGTTTATGTTTGGGGGGCGGCGAGTGGCGGGTTGGTTCCTGAAAAATTCCGCTGCATACGTAGTATGCCTCCCAGACCCAAGCTGGCACCAGTGCCAACTCAGCTGGTTTGATAGTGCCACCGGAGTCCCACAATCTGCCATCAAGGACGGGGCGGTGAGTTTTGTTTCAGAGGGAAAGGCCCGTTGTTTATGTTTGGGGGGCCTGTGCCCGGAGTGGTCGGTTGGCTCCCTGAAAAATTCGCGAGCACGCAGGATGCCTCCCAGACCCAGCTGGCACCAGTGCCAACCAGCTGGTTTGATAGTGCCAACGGAGTCCCACAATCTGCCACCAAGGACCGGGGCTGGTGAGCCTTGTTTCAGAGGGAAAGCGTTGTATGTTTGGGGTGTGCCCCGAGTGGCCGGCTGGCTCCTGAAAATCCGCGATACGCAGGATGCCTCCCAGACCCAAGCTGGCACCAGTGCCAACTCGGGCTGGTTTGATAGTGCCAACGGAGCCCCACAATCTGCCATCAAGGACCGGGGCGGGTGAGTTTTGTTTCAGAGGGAAAGGCCCGTTGTTTATGTTTGGGGGCCTGTGCCCGGAGTGGCCGGCTGGCTCCTGAAAATCCGCGATACGCAGGATGCCTCCCAGACCCAAGCTGGCACCAGTGCCAACTCAGGCTGGTTTGATAGTGCCAACGGAGTCCCACAATCTGCCATCAAGGACCGGGGCTGGTGAGTTTTGTTTCAGAGGGAAAGGCCCGTTGTTTATGTTTGGGGGCCTGTGCCCCCGGAGTGGCCGGCTGGCTCCTGAAAATCCGCGATACGCAGGATGCCTCCCAGACCCAAGCTGGCACCAGTGCCAACTCGGGCTGGTTTGATAGTGCCAACGGAGTCCCACAATCCGCCATCAAGGACCGGGGCTGGTGAGTTTTGTTTCAGAGGGAAAGGCCCGTTGTTTATGTTTGGGGCCTGTGCCCCTGAGTGGCCGGCTGGCTCCTGAAAATCCGCGATACGCAGGATGCCTCCCAGACCCAAGCTGGCACCAGTGCCAACTCGGGCTGGTTTGATAGTGCCAACGGGAGTCCCACAATCTGCCATCAAGGACCGGGGCTGGTGACTTTTGTTTCAGAGGGAAAGGCCCGTTGTTTATGTTTGGGGGCCTGTGCCCGGAGTGGCCGGGCTGGCTCCTGAAAATCCGCGATACGCAGGATGCCTCCCAGACCCAAGCTGGCACCAGTGCCAACTCGGGCTGGTTTGATAGTGCCAACGGAGTCCCACAATCTGCCATCAAGGACCGGGGCTGGTGACTTTTGTTTCAGAGGGAAAGGCCCGTTGTTTATGTTTGGGGGCCTGTGCCCGGAGTGGTGGCCGGCTGGCTCCTGAAAATCCGCGATACGCAGGATGCCTCCCAGACCCAAGCTGGCACCAGTGCCAACTCGGGCTGGTTTGATAGTGCCAACGGAGTCCCACAATCTGCCATCAAGGACCGGGGCTGGTGAGTTTTGTTTCAGAGGGAAAGGCCGGTTGTTTATGTTTGGGGCCTGTGCCCCGGAGTGGCCGGCTGGCTCCTGAAAATCCGCGATACGCAGGATGCCTCCCAGACCCAAGCTGGCACCAGTGCCAACTCGGGCTGGTTTGATAGTGCCAACGGAGTCCCACAATCTGCCATCAAGGACCGGGGCTGGTGACTTTTGTTTCAGAGGGAAAGGCCCGTTGTTTATGTTTGGGGGCCATGTGCCCGGAGTGGCCGGCTGGCTCCTGAAAATCCGCGATACGCAGGATGCCTCCCAGACCCAAGCTGGCACCAGTGCCAACTCGGGCTGGTTTGATAGTGCCAACGGAGTCCCACAATCTGCCATCAAGGCCCGGGGCTGGTGACTTTTGTTTCAGAGGAAAGGCCCGTTGTTTATGTTTGGGGGCCTGTGCCCGGAGTGGCCGGCTGGCTCCTGAAAATCCGCGATACGCAGGATGCCTCCCAGACCCAAGCTGGCACCAGTGCCAACTCGGGCTGGTTTGATAGTGCCAACGGAGTCCCACAATCTGCCATCAAGGACCGGGGCTGGTGAGTTTTGTTTCAGAGGGAAAGGCCCGTTGTTTATGTTTGGGGGCCTGTAGCCCGGAGTGGCCGGGCTGGCTCCTGAAAATCCGCGATACGCAGGATGCCTCCCAGACCAAGCTGGCACCAGTGCCAACTCGGGCTGGTTTGATAGTGCCAACGGAGTCCCACAATCTGCCATCAAGGACCGGGGCTGGTGAGTTTTTGTTTCAGAGGGAAAGGCCCGTTGTTTATGTTTGGGGCCTGTGCCCGGAGTGGCCGGCTGGCTCCTGAAAATCCGCGATACGCAGGATGCCTCCCAGACCCAAGCTTGCACCAGTGCCAACTCGGGCTGGTTTGATAGTGCCAACGGAGTCCCACAATCTGCCATCAAGGACCGGGGCTGGTGACTTTTGTTTCAGAGGGAAAGGCCCGTTGTTTATGTTTGGGGGCCTGGGCCCGGAGTGGCCGGCTGGCTCCTGAAAATCCGCGATACGCAGGATGCCTCCCAGACCCAAGCTGGCACCAGTGCCAACTCGGGCTGGTTTGATAGTGCCAACGGAGTCCCACAATCTGCCATCAAGGACCGGGGCTGGTGAGTTTTGTTTCAGAGGGAAAGGCCTGTTGTTTATGTTTGGGGGCCTGTGCCCCGGAGTGGCCAGCTGGCTCCTGAAAATCCGCGATACGCAGGATGCCTCCCAGACCCAAGCTGGCACCAGTGCCAACTCGGGCTGGTTTGATAGTGCCAACGGAGTCCCACAATCTGCCATCAAGGACCGGGGCTGGTGAGTTTTGTTTCAGAGGGAAAGGCCCGTTGTTTATGTTTGGGGGCCTGGGCCCCGGAGTGGCCGGCTGGCTCCTGAAAATCCGCGATACGCAGGATGCCTCCCAGACCCAAGCTGGCACCAGTGCCAACTCGGGCTGGTTTGATAGTGCCAACGGAGTCCCACAATCTGCCACCAAGGACCGGGGCTGGTGACTTTTGTTTCAGAGGGAAAGGCCCGTTGTTTATGTTTGGGGCCTGTGCCCGGAGTGGCCGGCTGGCTCCTGAAAATCCGCGATACGCAGGATGCCTCCCAGACCCAAGCTGGCACCAGTGCCAACTCGGGCTGGTTTGATAGTGCCAACGGAGTCCCACAATCTGCCATCAAGGACCGGGGCTGGTGATTTTGTTTCAGAGGGAAAGGCCCGTTGTTTATGTTTGGGGGCCTGTGCCCCGGAGTGGCCGGCTGGCTCCTGAAAATCCGCGATACGCAGGATGCCTCCCAGACCCAAGCTGGCACCAGTGCCAACTCGGGCTGGTTTGATAGTGCCAACGGAGTCCCACAATCTGCCACCAAGGACCGGGGCTGGTGACTTTTGTTTCAGAGGGAAAGGCCCGTTGTTTATGTTTGGGGGCCATGTGCCCCGGAGTGGCCGGCTGGCTCCTGAAAATCCGCGATACGCAGGATGCCTCCCAGACCCAAGCTGGCACCAGTGCCAACTCGGGCTGGTTTGATAGTGCCAACGGAGTCCCACAATCTGCCATCAAGGACCGGGGCTGGTGACTTTTGTTTCAGAGGGAAAGGCCCGTTGTTTATGTTTGGGGGGCCTGTGCCCCGGAGTGGCCGGCTGGCTCCTGAAAATCCGCGATACGCAGGATGCCTCCCAGACCCAAGCTGGCACCAGTGCCAACTCGGGCTGGTTTGATAGTGCCAACGGAGTCCCACAATCTGCCATCAAGGACCGGGGCTGGTGATTTTGTTTCAGAGGGAAAGGCCCGTTGTTTATGTTTGGGGGCCTGTGCCCCGGAGTGGCCGGCTGGCTCCTGAAAATCCGCGATACGCAGGATGCCTCCCAGACCCAAGCTGGCACCAGTGCCAACTCGGGCTGGTTTGATAGTGCCAACGGAGTCCCACAATCTGCCATCAAGGACCGGGGCTGGTGACTTTTGTTTCAGAGGGAAAGGCCCGTTGTTTATGTTTGGGGGCCTGTGCCCCGGAGTGGCCGGCTGGCTCCTGAAAATCCGCGATACGCAGGATGCCTCCCAGACCCAAGCTGGCACCAGTGCCAACTCGGGCTGGTTTGATAGTGCCAACGGAGTCCCACAATCTGCCATCAAGGACCGGGGCTGGTGAGTTTTGTTTCAGAGGGAAAGGCCCGTTGTTTATGTTTGGGGGCCATAGGCCCGGAGTGGCCGGCTGGCTCCTGAAAATCCGCGATACGCAGGATGCCTCCCAGACCCAAGCTGGCACCAGTGCCAACTCGGGCTGGTTTGATAGTGCCAACGGAGTCCCACAATCTGCCATCAAGGACCGGGGCTGGTGAGTTTTGTTTCAGAGGGAAAGGCCCGTTGTTTATGTTTGGGGGCCTGTGCCCGGAGTGGCCGGCTGGCTCCTGAAAATCCGCGATACGCAGGATGCCTCCCAGACCCAAGCTGGCACCAGTGCCAACTCGGGCTGGTTTGATAGTGCCAACGGAGTCCCACAATCTGCCATCAAGGACCGGGGCTGGTGAGTTTTGTTTCAGAGGGAAAGGCCCGTTGTTTATGTTTGGGGGCCTAGGCCCGGAGTGGCCGGGCTGGCTCCTGAAAATCCGCGATACGCAGGATGCCTCCCAGACCCAAGCTGGCACCAGTGCCAACTCGGGCTGGTTTGATAGTGCCAACGGAGTCCCACAATCTGCCATCAAGGACCGGGGCTGGTGAGTTTTTGTTTCAGAGGGAAAGGCCCGTTGTTTATGTTTGGGGGCCATAGCCCGGAGTGGCCGGCTGGCTCCTGAAAATCCGCGATACGCAGGATGCCTCCCAGACCCAAGCTGGCACCAGTGCCAACTCGGGCTGGTTTGATAGTGCCAACGGAGTCCCACAATCTGCCATCAAGGACCGGGGCTGGTGAGTTTTGTTTCAGAGGGAAAGGCCCGTTGTTTATGTTTGGGGGCCATGGGCCCGGAGTGGCCGGCTGGCTCCTGAAAATCCGCGATACGCAGGATGCCTCCCAGACCCAAGCTGGCACCAGTGCCAACTCGGGCTGGTTTGATAGTGCCAACGGAGTCCCACAATCTGCCATCAAGGACCGGGGCTGGTGAGTTTTGTTTCAGAGGGAAAGGCCCGTTGTTTATGTTTGGGGGCCTGTGCCCGGAGTGGCCGGCTGGCTCCTGAAAATCCGCGCGATACGCAGGATGCCTCCCAGACCCAAGCTGGCACCAGTGCCAACTCGGGCTGGTTTGATAGTGCCAACGGAGTCCCACAATCTGCCATCAAGGACCGGGGCTGGTGAGTTTTGTTTCAGAGGGAAAGGCCCGTTGTTTATGTTTGGGGGCCTGTGCCCCGGAGTGGCCGGCTGGCTCCTGAAAATCCGCGATACGCAGGATGCCTCCCAGACCCAAGCTGGCACCAGTGCCAACTCGGGCTGGTTTGATAGTGCCAACGGAGTCCCACAATCTGCCATCAAGGACCGGGGCTGGTGAGTTTTGTTTCAGAGGGAAAGGCCCGTTGTTTATGTTTGGGGGCCATAGGCCCGGAGTGGCCGGCTGGCTCCTGAAAATCCGCGATACGCAGGATGCCTCCCAGACCCAAGCTGGCACCAGTGCCAACTCGGGCTGGTTTGATAGTGCCAACGGAGTCCCACAATCTGCCACCAAGGACCGGGGCTGGTGACTTTTGTTTCAGAGGGAAAGGCCCGTTGTTTATGTTTGGGGGCCTGTGCCCGGAGTGGCCGGCTGGCTCCTGAAAATCCGCGATACGCAGGATGCCTCCCAGACCCAAGCTGGCACCAGTGCCAACTCGGGCTGGTTTGATAGTGCCAACGGAGTCCCACAATCTGCAATCAGGAATTGGGGCTGGTGAGTTATGTTTCAGAGGGAAAGGCCCGTTGTTTATGTTTGGGGGCCATAGGCCCGGAGTGGCCGGCTGGCTCCTGAAAATCCGCGATACGCAGGATGCCTCCCAGACCCAAGCTGGCACCAGTGCCAACTCGGGCTGGTTTGATAGTGCCAACGGAGTCCCACAATCTGCCATCAAGGACCGGGGCTGGTGAGTTTTTGTTTCAGAGGGAAAGGCCCGTTGTTTATGTTTGGGGGCCTGTGGCCCGGAGTGGCCGGCTGGCTCCTGAAAATCCGCGATACGCAGGATGCCTCCCAGACCCAAGCTGGCACCAGTGCCAACTCGGGCTGGTTTGATAGTGCCAACGGAGTCCCACAATCTGCCACCAAGGCCGGGGCTGGTGAGTTTTTGTTTCAGAGGGAAAGGCCCGTTGTTTATGTTTGGGGGCCTATGCCCGGAGTGCCGGCTGGCTCCTGAAAATCCGCGATACGCAGGATGCCTCCCAGACCCAAGCTGGCACCAGTGCCAACTCGGGCTGGTTTGATAGTGCCAACGGAGTCCCACAATCTGCCATCAAGGACCGGGGCTGGTGAGTTTTGTTTCAGAGGGAAAGGCCCGTTGTTTATGTTTGGGGGCCTGTGCCCCGAGTGGCGGCTGGCTCCTGAAAATCCGCGATACGCAGGATGCCTCCCAGACCCAAGCTGGCACCAGTGCCAACTCGGGCTGGTTTGATAGTGCCAACGGAGTCCCACAATCTGCCATCAAGGACCGGGGCTGGTGAGTTTTGTTTCAGAGGGAAAGGCCCGTTGTTTATGTTTGGGGGCCATAGCCCGGAGTGGCCGGCTGGCTCCTGAAAATCCGCGATACGCAGGATGCCTCCCAGACCCAAGCTGGCACCAGTGCCAACTCGGGCTGGTTTGATAGTGCCAACGGAGTCCCACAATCTGCCATCAAGGACCGGGGCTGGTGAGTTTTGTTTCAGAGGGAAAGGCCCGTTGTTTATGTTTGGGGGCCTGTGCCCCGGAGTGGCCGGCTGGCTCCTGAAAATCCGCGATACGCAGGATGCCTCCCAGACCCAAGCTGGACCCAGTGCCAACTCGGGCTGGTTTGATAGTGCCAACGGAGTCCCACAATCTGCCATCAAGGACCGGGGCTGGTGAGTTTTGTTTCAGAGGGAAAGGCCCGTTGTTTATGTTTGGGGGCCTGTGCCCCGGAGTGGCCGGCTGGCTCCTGAAAATCCCGCGTCACGCAGGATGCCTCCCAGACCCAAGCTGGCACCAGTGCCAACTCGGGCTGGTTTGATAGTGCCAACGGAGTCCCACAATCTGCCATCAAGGACCGGGGCTGGTGAGTTTTGTTTCAGAGGGAAAGGCCCGTTGTTTATGTTTGGGGGCCATAGGCCCAGGGTGGCCGGCTGGCTCCTGAAAATCCGCGTACGCAGGATGCCTCCCAGACCCAAGCTGGCACCAGTGCCAACTCGGGCTGGTTTGATAGTGCCAACGGAGTCCCACAATCTGCCATCAAGGACCGGGGCTGGTGAGTTTTGTTTCAGAGGGAAAGGCCCGTTGTTTATGTTTGGGGGCCTAGCCCCGGAGTGGCCGGCTGGCTCCTGAAAATCACGATCACGCAGGATGCCTCCCAGACCCAAGCTGGCACCAGTGCCAACTCGGGCTGGTTTGATAGTGCCAACGGAGTCCCACAATCTGCCATCAAGGACCGGGGCTGGTGACTTTTGTTTCAGAGGGAAAGGCCCGTTGTTTATGTTTTGGGGCCTGTGCCCCGGAGTGGCCGGCTGGCTCCTGAAAATCCGCGATACGCAGGATGCCTCCCAGACCCAAGCTGGCACCAGTGCCAACTCGGGCTGGTTTGATAGTGCCAACGGAGTCCCACAATCTGCCATCAAGGACCGGGGCTGGTGAGTTTTTGTTTCAGAGGGAAAGGCCCGTTGTTTATGTTTGGGGGCCATAGGCCCGAGTGGCCGGCTGGCTCCTGAAAATCGCGATACGCAGGATGCCTCCCAGACCCAAGCTGGCACCAGTGCCAACTCGGGCTGGTTTGATAGTGCCAACGGAGTCCCACAATCTGCCATCAAGGACCGGGGCTGGTGAGTTTTGTTTCAGAGGGAAAGGCCCGTTGTTTATGTTTGGGGGCCTGTGCCCCGGAGTGGCCGGCTGGCTCCTGAAAATCCGCGATACGCAGGATGCCTCCCAGACCCAAGCTGGCACCAGTGCCAACTCGGGCTGGTTTGATAGTGCCAACGGAGTCCCACAATCTGCCATCAAGTACCGGGGCTGGTGACGTTTTGTTTCAGAGGGAAAGGCCCGTTGTTTATGTTTGGGGGCCTGTAGCCCGGAGTGGCCGGCTGGCTCCTGAAAATCCGCGATACGCAGGATGCCTCCCAGACCCAAGCTGGCACCAGTGCCAACTCGGGCTGGTTTGATAGTGCCAACGGAGTCCCACAATCTGCCATCAAGGACCGGGGCTGGTGAGTTTTTGTTTCAGAGGGAAAGGCCCGTTGTTTATGTTTGGGGGCCATAGGCCCGGAGTGGCCGGCTGGCTCCTGAAAATCCGCGATACGCAGGATGCCTCCCAGACCCAAGCTGGCACCAGTGCAAACTCGGGCTGGTTTGATAGTGCCAACGGAGTCCCACAATCTGCCACCAAGGCCGGGGCTGGTGACTTTTGTTTCAGAGGGAAAGGCCCGTTGTTTATGTTTGGGGGCCTGTGCCCGGAGTGGCCGGCTGGCTCCTGAAAATCCGCGATACGCAGGATGCCTCCCAGACCCAAGCTGGCACCAGTGCCAACTCGGGCTGGTTTGATAGTGCCAACGGAGTCCCACAATCTGCAATCAGGAATTGGGGCTGGTGAGTTATGTTTCAGAGGGAAAGGCCCGTTGTTTATGTTTGGGGGCCTTAGGCCCGGAGTGCCGGCTGGCTCCTGAAAATCCGCGATACGCAGGATGCCTCCCAGACCCAAGCTGGCACCCGGGCAAACTTCGGGCTGGTTTGATAGTGCCAACGGAGTCCCACAATCTGCCATCAAGGACCGGGGCTGGTGAGTTTTGTTTCAGAGGGAAAGGCCCGTTGTTTATGTTTGGGGGCCTGTGCCCGGAGTGGCCGGCTGGCTCCTGAAAATCCGCGATACGCAGGATGCCTCCCAGACCCAAGCTGGCACCAGTGCCAACTCGGGCTGGTTTGATAGTGCCAACGGAGTCCCACAATCTGCCATCAAGGACCGGGGCTGGTGAGTTTTGTTTCAGAGGGAAAGGCCCGTTGTTTATGTTTGGGGGCCATAGGCCCGGAGTGGCCGGCTGGCTCCTGAAAATCCGCGATACGCAGGATGCCTCCCAGACCCAAGCTGGCACCAGTGCCAACTTCGGGCTGGTTTGATAGTGCCAACGGAGTCCCACAATCTGCCATCAAGGACCGGGGCTGGTGACTTTTGTTTCAGAGGGAAAGGCCCGTTGTTTATGTTTGGGGGCCTGTGCCCCGGAGTGGCCGGCTGGCTCCTGAAAATCCGCGATACGCAGGATGCCTCCCAGACCCAAGCTGGCACCAGTGCCAACTCGGGCTGGTTTGATAGTGCCAACGGAGTCCCACAATCTGCCATCAAGGACCGGGGCTGGTGAGTTTTGTTTCAGAGGGAAAGGCCCGTTGTTTATGTTTGGGGGCCTGCGCCCCGAGTGGCCGGCTGGCTCCTGAAAATCCGCGATACGCAAGGATGCCTCCCAGACCCAAGCTGGCACCAGTGCCAACTCGGGCTGGTTTGATAGTGCCAACGGAGTCCCACAATCTGCCATCAAGGACCGGGGCTGGTGAGTTTTGTTTCAGAGGGAAAGGCCCGTTGTTTATGTTTGGGGGCCATAGGCCCCGGAGTGGCCGGCTGGCTCCTGAAAATCCGCGATACGCAGGATGCCTCCCAGACCCAAGCTGGCACCAGTGCCAACTCGGGCTGGTTTGATAGTGCCAACGGAGTCCCACAATCTGCCATCAAGGCCGGGGCTGGTGACTTTTGTTTCAGAGGGAAAGGCCCGTTGTTTATGTTTGGGGGCCATAGGCCCGGAGTGGCCGGCTGGCTCCTGAAAATCCCGCGATACGCAGGATGCCTCCCAGACCCAAGCTGGCACCAGTGCCAACTCGGGCTGGTTTGATAGTGCCAACGGAGTCCCACAATCTGCCATCAAGGACCGGGGCTGGTGAGTTTTGTTTCAGAGGGAAAGGCCCGTTGTTTATGTTTGGGGGCCTGTGCCCGGAGTGGCCGGCTGGCTCCTGAAAATCCGCGATACGCAGGATGCCTCCCAGACCCAAGCTGGCACCAGTGCCAACTCGGGCTGGTTTGATAGTGCCAACGGAGTCCCACAATCTGCCATCAAGGACCGGGGCTGGTGAGTTTTGTTTCAGAGGGAAAGGCCCGTTGTTTATGTTTGGGGGCCTGTGCCCGGAGTGGCCGGCTGGCTCCTGAAAATCCGCGATACGCAGGATGCCTCCCAGACCCAAGCTGGCACCAGTGCCAACTCGGGCTGGTTTGATAGTGCCAACGGAGTCCCACAATCTGCCATCAAGGACCGGGGCTGGTGAGTTTTGTTTCAGAGGGAAAGGCCCGTTGTTTATGTTTGGGGGCCATAGGCCCGGAGTGGCCGGCTGGCTCCTGAAAATCCGCGTTACGCAGGATGCCTCCCAGACCCAAGCTGGCACCAGTGCCAACTCGGGCTGGTTTGATAGTGCCAACGGAGTCCCACAATCTGCCATCAAGGACCGGGGCTGGTGAGTTTTGTTTCAGAGGGAAAGGCCCGTTGTTTATGTTTGGGGGCCTGTGCCCCGGAGTGGCCGGCTGGCTCCTGAAAATCCGCGATACGCAGGATGCCTCCCAGACCCAAGCTGGCACCAGTGCCAACTCGGGCTGGTTTGATAGTGCCAACGGAGTCCCACAATCTGCCATCAAGGACCGGGGCTGGTGAGTTTTGTTTCAGAGGGAAAGGCCCGTTGTTTATGTTTGGGGGCCATAGGCCCGGAGTGGCCGGCTGGCTCCTGAAAATCCGCGTACGCAGGATGCCTCCCAGACCCAAGCTGGCACCAGTGCCAACTCGGGCTGGTTTGATAGTGCCAACGGAGTCCCACAATCTGCCATCAAGGCCGGGGCTGGTGACGTTTTGTTTCAGAGGGAAAGGCCCGTTGTTTATGTTTGGGGGCCTGTGCCCCGGAGTGGCCGGCTGGCTCCTGAAAATCCGCGATACGCAGGATGCCTCCCAGACCCAAGCTGGCACCAGTGCAAACTCGGGCTGGTTTGATAGTGCCAACGGAGTCCCACAATCTGCCATCAAGGACCGGGGCTGGTGAGTTTTGTTTCAGAGGGAAAGGCCCGTTGTTTATGTTTGGGGGCCTGTGCCCCGGAGTGGCCGGCTGGCTCCTGAAAATCCGGGATATGCAGGATGCCTCCCAGACCCAAGCTGGCACCAGTGCCAACTCGGGCTGGTTTGATAGTGCCAACGGAGTCCCACAATCTGCCATCAAGGACCGGGGCTGGTGAGTTTTGTTTCAGAGGGAAAGGCCCGTTGTTTATGTTTGGGGGCCATAGGCCCCGGAGTGGCCGGCTGGCTCCTGAAAATCCGCGTACGCAGGATGCCTCCCAGACCCAAGCTGGCACCAGTGCCAACTCGGGCTGGTTTGATAGTGCCAACGGAGTCCCACAATCTGCCATCAAGGACCGGGGCTGGTGACTTTTGTTTCAGAGGGAAAGGCCCGTTGTTTATGTTTGGGGGCCTGTGCCCCGGAGTGGCCGGCTGGCTCCTGAAAATCCGCGATACGCAGGATGCCTCCCAGACCCAAGCTGGCACCAGTGCCAACTCGGGCTGGTTTGATAGTGCCAACGGAGTCCCACAATCTGCCATCAAGGACCGGGGCTGGTGAGTTTTGTTTCAGAGGGAAAGGCCCGTTGTTTATGTTTGGGGGCCTGTGCCCCGGAGTGGCCGGCTGGCTCCTGAAAATCCGCGATACGCAGGATGCCTCCCAGACCCAAGCTGGCACCAGTGCCAACTCGGGCTGGTTTGATAGTGCCAACGGAGTCCCACAATCTGCCATCAAGGACCGGGGCTGGTGATTTTGTTTCAGAGGGAAAGGCCCGTTGTTTATGTTTGGGGGCCATAGGCCCGGAGTGGCCGGCTGGCTCCTGAAAATCCGCGATACGCAGGATGCCTCCCAGACCCAAGCTGGCACCAGTGCCAACTCGGGCTGGTTTGATAGTGCCAACGGAGTCCCACAATCTGCCATCAAGGACCGGGGCTGGTGACTTTTGTTTCAGAGGGAAAGGCCCGTTGTTTATGTTTGGGGGCCTGTGCCCCGGAGTGGCCGGCTGGCTCCTGAAAATCCGCGTTACGCAGGATGCCTCCCAGACCCAAGCTGGCACCAGTGCCAACTCGGGCTGGTTTGATAGTGCCAACGGAGTCCCACAATCTGCCATCAAGGACCGGGGCTGGTGAGTTTTGTTTCAGAGGGAAAGGCCCGTTGTTTATGTTTGGGGGCCTGTGCCCCGGAGTGGCCGGCTGGCTCCTGAAAATCCGCGATACGCAGGATGCCTCCCAGACCCAAGCTGGCACCAGTGCCAACTCGGGCTGGTTTGATAGTGCCAACGGAGTCCCACAATCTGCCATCAAGGACCGGGGCTGGTGAGTTTTTGTTTCAGAGGGAAAGGCCCGTTGTTTATGTTTGGGGGCCTTAGCCCGGAGTGGCCGGCTGGCTCCTGAAAATCCGCGATACGCAGGATGCCTCCCAGACCCAAGCTGGCACCAGTGCCAACTCGGGCTGGTTTGATAGTGCCAACGGAGTCCCACAATCTGCCATCAAGGACCGGGGCTGGTGACTTTTGTTTCAGAGGGAAAGGCCCGTTGTTTATGTTTGGGGGCCTGTGCCCCGGAGTGGCCGGCTGGCTCCTGAAAATCCGCGTCACGCAGGATGCCTCCCAGACCCAAGCTGGCACCAGTGCCAACTCGGGCTGGTTTGATAGTGCCAACGGAGTCCCACAATCTGCCATCAGGAATCGGGGCTGGTGACTTTTGTTTCAGAGGGAAAGGCCCGTTGTTTATGTTTGGGGGCCTGTCCCCCGGAGTGGCCGGCTGGCTCCTGAAAATCCGCGATACGCAGGATGCCTCCCAGACCCAAGCTGGCACCAGTGCCAACTCGGGCTGGTTTGATAGTGCCAACGGAGTCCCACAATCTGCCATCAAGGACCGGGGCTGGTGACTTTTGTTTCAGAGGGAAAGGCCCGTTGTTTATGTTTGGGGGCCATAGCCCGGAGTGGCCGGCTGGCTCCTGAAAATCCGCGATACGCAGGATGCCTCCCAGACCCAAGCTGGCACCAGTGCCAACTCGGGCTGGTTTGATAGTGCCAACGGAGTCCCACAATCTGCCATCAAGGACCGGGGCTGGTGAGTTTTGTTTCAGAGGGAAAGGCCCGTTGTTTATGTTTGGGGGCCATAGGCCCGGAGTGGCCGGCTGGCTCCTGAAAATCCGCGATACGCAGGATGCCTCCCAGACCCAAGCTGGCACCAGTGCAAACTCGGGCTGGTTTGATAGTGCCAACGGAGTCCCACAATCTGCCATCAAGGCCCGGGGCTGGTGACTTTTGTTTCAGAGGGAAAGGCCCGTTGTTTATGTTTGGGGGCCTGTGCCCCGGAGTGGCCGGCTGGCTCCTGAAAATCCGCGATACGCAGGATGCCTCCCAGACCCAAGCTGGCACCAGTGCCAACTCGGGCTGGTTTGATAGTGCCAACGGAGTCCCACAATCTGCAATCAGGAATTGGGGCTGGTGACTTTTGTTTCAGAGGGAAAGGCCCGTTGTTTATGTTTGGGGGCCTGCGCCCGGAGTGGCCGGCTGGCTCCTGAAAATCCGCGATACGCAGGATGCCTCCCAGACCCAAGCTGGCACCAGTGCCAACTCGGGCTGGTTTGATAGTGCCAACGGAGTCCCACAATCTGCCATCAAGGACCGGGGCTGGTGACTTTTGTTTCAGAGGGAAAGGCCCGTTGTTTATGTTTGGGGGCCATAGGCCCGGAGTAGCCGGCTGGCTCCTGAAAATCCGCGTTACGCAGGATGCCTCCCAGACCCAAGCTGGCACCAGTGCCAACTCGGGCTGGTTTGATAGTGCCCACGGAGTCCCACAATCTGCCATCAAGGACCGGGGCTGGTGAGTTTTGTTTCAGAGGGAAAGGCCCGTTGTTTATGTTTGGGGGCCTGTGCCCGGAGTTGCCGGCTGGCTCCTGAAAATCCGCGATACGCAGGATGCCTCCCAGACCCAAGCTGGCACCCGTGCAAACTCGGGCTGGTTTGATAGTGCCAACGGAGTCCCACAATCTGCCATCAAGGACCGGGGCTGGTGACTTTTGTTTCAGAGGGAAAGGCCCGTTGTTTATGTTTGGGGGCCTGTGCCCCGGAGTGGCCGGCTGGCTCCTGAAAATCCGCGATACGCAGGATGCCTCCCAGACCCAAGCTGGCACCAGTGCCAACTCGGGCTGGTTTGATAGTGCCAACGGAGTCCCACAATCTGCCATCAAGGACCGGGGCTGGTGAGTTTTGTTTCAGAGGGAAAGGCCCGTTGTTTATGTTTGGGGGCCATAGGGCCCGGAGTGGCCGGCTGGCTCCTGAAAATCCGCGATACGCAGGATGCCTCCCAGACCCAAGCTGGCACCAGTGCCAACTCGGGCTGGTTTGATAGTGCCAACGGAGTCCCACAATCTGCCATCAAGGACCGGGGCTGGTGAGTTTTGTTTCAGAGGGAAAGGCCCGTTGTTTATGTTTGGGGGCCATAGGCCCGGAGTGGCCGGCTGGCTCCTGAAAATCCGCGATACGCAGGATGCCTCCCAGACCCAAGCTGGCACCAGTGCCAACTCGGGCTGGTTTGATAGTGCCAACGGAGTCCCACAATCTGCCATCAAGGCCGGGGCTGGTGAGTTTTGTTTCAGAGGGAAAGGCCCGTTGTTTATGTTTGGGGGCCTGGGGCCCGGAGTGGCCGGCTGGCTCCTGAAAATCCGCGATACGCAGGATGCCTCCCAGACCCAAGCTGGCACCAGTGCCAACTCGGGCTGGTTTGATAGTGCCAACGGAGTCCCACAATCTGCAATCAGGAACCGGGGCTGGTGAGTTTTGTTTCAGAGGGAAAGGCCCGTTGTTTATGTTTGGGGGCCTTAGGCCCAGAGTGGCCGGCTGGCTCCTGAAAATCCGCGATACGCAGGATGCCTCCCAGACCCAAGCTGGCACCAGTGCCAACTCGGGCTGGTTTGATAGTGCCAACGGAGTCCCACAATCTGCCATCAAGGACCGGGGCTGGTGACTTTTGTTTCAGAGGGAAAGGCCCGTTGTTTATGTTTGGGGGCCTGTGCCCGGAGTGGCCGGCTGGCTCCTGAAAATCCGCGATACGCAGGATGCCTCCCAGACCCAAGCTGGCACCAGTGCCAACTCGGGCTGGTTTGATAGTGCCAACGGAGTCCCACAATCTGCCATCAAGGACCGGGGCTGGTGAGTTTTGTTTCAGAGGGAAAGGCCCGTTGTTTATGTTTGGGGGCCATAGGCCCGGAGTGGCCGGCTGGCTCCTGAAAATCCGCGATACGCAGGATGCCTCCCAGACCCAAGCTGGCACCAGTGCCAACTCGGGCTGGTTTGATAGTGCCAACGGAGTCCCACAATCTGCCATCAAGGCCGGGGCTGGTGACTTTTGTTTCAGAGGGAAAGGCCCGTTGTTTATGTTTGGGGGCCTGCGCCCCGGAGTGGCCGGCTGGCTCCTGAAAATCCGCGATACGCAGGATGCCTCCCAGACCCAAGCTGGCACCAGTGCCAACTCGGGCTGGTTTGATAGTGCCAACGGAGTCCCACAATCTGCCATCAAGGACGGGGCTGGTGAGTTTTGTTTCAGAGGGAAAGGCCCGTTGTTTATGTTTGGGGGCCTGTGCCCCAGAGTGGCCGGCTGGCTCCTGAAAATCCGCGATACGCAGGATGCCTCCCAGACCCAAGCTGGCACCAGTGCCAACTCGGGCTGGTTTGATAGTGCCAACGGAGTCCCACAATCTGCCATCAAGGACCGGGGCTGGTGACTTTTGTTTCAGAGGGAAAGGCCCGTTGTTTATGTTTGGGGGCCATAGGTCCGGAGTAGCCGG
>NW_022148396.1:0-24022 GCF_901933205.1 Camarhynchus parvulus
ATGGTTTATACTGGTTTATACTGGTTTGTACTGGTTTGTACCGCTTATACCGCTTATACTGGTTTATACTGGTTTATACTGGTTTTACCGGTTTATATTGGGTATATTTTGTGTTTAAGGGATTTACCCAAAATGGTCGGACATTGAGTTCATAAGATGGTCGTGACAAAATGGCCCAAGATGGCGTCTCGATTATAGGAAACCATTGGCATACCGGTTTATACCGGTTTATACCGGTTTATACTCGGTTTGCAAAATCGTTTGTACTGGTTTGAAAACCGCTTATACTGGTTTATACTGGTTTATACCGTTTGTACCCCGTCCATACTGGTCCATACAGGTCCATACTGGTTTATACTGGTCTATACCGGTTTATACCGGCTTATACCGCCCATACCGGTTCGCATCGATCCATACTGGTCCCTACTGGTCCATACTCGGTCCATACTGGTTTATACTGGTCCCATTCGGTCCGATACTGGTCCGCATCGGTCCATACTGGTTTATACTGGTCCATACTGGTCCATACTGGTCCATACTGGTTCGCATCGGTCCATACTGGTTCGTACTGGTCCGCGCTGGTCCCTACCGGTCCGCACTGGTTTATACCGGTTTATACCGGTTTATACTGGTCCATACCGGTCCGCACGGGTCCATACTGGTTTATACTGGTCCGCATTTCGGTCCATACTGGTCCGCATCGGTCCATACGGTTTATACTGGTCCATACTGGTCCATACTGGTCTGTACTGGTCCCGCTAGGGTTCCTTTACTGGTCCATACTGGTCCGCACTCGGTCCGCATGGTCCATACTGGTTTATACCGGTCCGCATCGGTTTATTATACTCGGTTTATACTGGTCCGCTCGGTTTATACTGGTTTATACTTGGTCCATACTTGGTCCGCATTCGGTCCATACTGGTTTATACTGGTCCGCATTTCGGTCCATACTGGGTCCATACCGGTCCATACTGGTTTGTACTGGTCCATACTGGTCCGCAGTACTGGTCCATACTGGCTTATACTGGTCCATACGGTCCATACTGGTCCATACCGGTCTGTACTGGTCCCGCGGCTGGTCCCTTTACCGGTCCCATACTGGTCCGCACTGGTCCGCATCGGTCCATACTACCGGTTTATACTGGTCCGTACTCGGCTTATAGTACCGGTTTATACTGGTCCATACTGGTCCGCATCGGTCCATACTGGTTTATACTGGTCCGTACTGGTCCATACTGGTCCATACTGGTCCATACTGGTCCGTACTGGTCCATACTGGTTTGTACTGGTCCATACTGGTCTGTACTGGTCCATACTGGTCCGTACTGGTTTATACTGGTTTATACCGGTCCCACAGACGCCATTGGCCGCGCTGACCCCCAGGGCTGCTCCCCGGCCTGCGCTCCTCCAGGCTGCTCCAACGGCCTATCCTAGGCTGGGTGCTCAGCCTGCTGCCCCTCGTAATTAATTAATACCATTAATTAAGAATTTATTAATAATTTATTAATAAGCTCTAATTAATTATCAGGGTTATTAACTGTTTATTAGGGAATATTAGTTGTTTATTAATGATAGGTAATGATTTATTGGTGATTTATTAATGATTTATTAGTGATTATTAGTGATTACAAGCGACTATTAGTTTTATATTAGTGATTATTAATGATTTAATAATGATTTGTGGATGATTTATTAGTGGTTATTAGTGATTATCGGTTATTTATTAGTGATTATTAATTATTTATTAGTGATTTCTTAATGATTTCATTATTATTTTTAGTCATCATTAATGATTTATTATTGATTATTAGTGATTATTAACAGTGGCCTATCCCGGACTGGTGCTCTGGCTGCTGCCCCCCCGTAACTAGTAATTAATTAATAATTAATAATCATTCAAGCGCCACCACTAATTATCAGGGGTTACACTGCTTATTAGCGAATATTAGTTGTTTATTCATTGTGTTTATGATTTATTGGTGATTTATTAATGATTTATTAGTGATTATTAGTGATTATAAGCGACTATTAGTTATGTATTAGTGATTATTAATGATTTAATAATGATATAATAATGATTTGTGAATGATTTATTAGTGGTTATTAGTGATTATCGGTTATTTACTAGTGATTATTAATTATTTATTTGTGATTTTGTAATGATTTAATTATGATTTGTTAGTGATTATTAATGATTTATTATTGATTATTAGTGATTATTAACGGTGGCCTATCCCAGACTGTTGCTCAGCCTGCTGGCCCCCGGTAATTCATTAGCGCCAATTAGCGCTCATTAATTAATTATTAGTGATTATTGCTTATTTAGTAATGATCATTAATTATTTATTAGTGATTATTAATGACTTATTAGTGATAATAACTCAATTTTTGGGGCTAATAACTCCGGTTTTGGACCTATTTTCGCCTCTAATTATTACACTAATAACTAATAAGTATTTTAGGCTAATAACCGGTTATTAGAATTAATAATTAATTATCAATCCTAATTATTAGGCTAATAACTCCATTTTCAGGCCAATTTTCACGCTTTTTTCACATTTTGCCTTTTTTCACTGCTAATTATAAATTAATTAATAACCACAATTATTGGGTCTAATAACCGGTTATTAGACCCATAATTAATTATCAATCCTAATTATTGGGCTAATAATTCCATTTTGGGGCTAATAATTTCATTTCCTCGACTATTTTCGCCTGTTTTTCGCCACTTTTTTGCCATTTTTCACCCTAATTATTATTAATTAATAACTAATAATTATTTGGGCCTAATAACCGGTTATTAGACCTCATATTTAATTATTAATCCTGAATATTTGGCTCATAATTCCATTTTTTCACCGATTTTCGCCATTGTTTCTCCAATAATTATTATTAATTAATAACTCATAATTATTTGGGACTAATAACCGGTTATTAGACCTAATAAATTATTATTAATCCTAATTACTGGGCTAATAACTCCATTTTTAGGCCTATTTTCGCCGTTTTTTTCGCCGTTTTTTCACCTCTAATTATTATTTATTAATAACTAATAATTATTTGGGTCTAATAACCGGTTATTAGACCTCATAATTAATTATCAATCCTAATTATTGGGCGAATAACTCCATTTTTAGGCCTATTTTTGCCGTTTTTTCGCCATTTTTTCACCTCTAATTATTATTTATTAATAACTAATAATTATTTGGGCCTAATAACCGGTTATTAGACCTAATAATTAATTATCAATCCTAATTATTGGGCTAATAACTCCATTTTTAGGCCTATTTTTGCCGTTTTTTCACCAATTTTTGCCATTTTTTCACCTCTAATTACTATTTATTAATAAATAATCATTATTTGGGTCTGATAGCCTGTTATTAGATTTATTAATTAATTATTAATCCTAATTATTGGGCTAATAACTCTATTTTTAGGCCTATTTTCACCGTTTTTTTCGCCGTTTTTTCACCTCTAATTATTATTTATTAATAACTAAAAATTATTTGGGACTAATAACCGGTTATTAGACCTAATAAATTATTATTAATCCTAATTACTGGGCTAATAACTCCATTTTTAGGCCTATTTTTGCCGTTTTTTCACCAATTTTTGCCATTTTTTTCACCTCTAATTACTATTTATTAATAAATAATCATTATTTGGGTCTGATAGCCTGTTATTAGATTTATTAATTAATTATTAATCCTAATTATTGGGCTAATAACTCCATTTTTAGGCCTATTTTCGCCATTTTTTCACCAATTTTCGCCATTTTTTCACCACTAATTATTATTAATCAATAAATAATAATTATTTGGGTCTAATAACCTGTTATTAGACCTAATAAGTTATTATCAATCCTAATTATTGGGCTAATAACTCTATTTTTAGGCCTATTTTCACCGTTTTTTTCGCCGTTTTTTCACCTCTAATTATTATTTATTAATAACTAAAAATTATTTGGGACTAATAACCGGTTATTAGACCTAATAAATTATTATTAATCCTAATTACTGGGCTAATAACTCCATTTTTAGGCCTATTTTTGCCGTTTTTTCGCCATTTTTTCACCTCTAATTATTATTAATTAACAACTAATAATTATTTGGGTCTAATAACCTGTTATTAGACCTAATAATTAATTATCAATCCTAATTATTGGGCGAATAACTCCATTTTTAGGCCTATTTTCGCCGTTTTTTCGCCATTTTTTCACCTCTAATTATTATTAATTAATAACTAATAATTATTTGGGCCTAATAACCGGTTATTAGACCTAATAAATTATTATTAATCCTAATTACTGGGCTAATAACTCCATTTTTAGGCCTATTTTCGCCGTTTTTTTCGCCGTTTTTTCACCTCTAATTATTATTTATTAATAACTAATAATTATTTGGGCCTAATAACCGGTTATTAGACCTAATAAATTATTATTAATCCTAATTATTGGGCTAATAACTCCATTTTTAGGCCTATTTTAGCCGTTTTTTCGCCATTTTTTCGCCGATTTTCGCCGTTCTTTCACCGCTAATAATCACAGTCACCAATTAATAATTAATGTCCGTCCCAGGGCTGCGGGGGCTGATGCTGGCCGTGGTGCTGGCGGCGCTGATGTCGTCGCTGGCCTCGATCTTCGCCAGCTCGGCCGCGCTCTTCACGCTGGACGTGTACAGGAAGCTCCGCCCAGGGGCCGGGCCAAGGCACCTGCTGGTGGCCGGGAGGTGAGGGGACACCTGGGACAGGTGAGGGGACACCTGGGACAGGTGAGGGGACACCTGGGACACCAAAAACCCCCCAAAAATACCCCCGAAATTGCCAAGGTTTTAGCCCGAAATTCACCGAATTGGCCCCAAAAATCGACGAAATTCGCTTAAAAATTCACTGAGTTGGTCACGGTGAGGGACAGGGGAGGGACAGGGGAAGGGACACACCTGGGACAGGTGAGGGACACACCTGGGACACACCTGGCTGGGACACACCTGGAGAGGTGAGGGACACCTGGGACTGATGGGACACCTGGGACACACCTGGAGAGGTGAGGGTCACGCTGGACGTGTACAGGAAGCTCCGCCCAGGGGCGGGGCCAAAGCACCTGCTGATGGCCGGGAGTTGAGGGGACACCTGGGACACACCTGGACCTGACCTGGACACACCTCCAGGACAGGTGAGATAGGTGAGGGACACACCTGGGACAGGGACAGGTGAGGGGACACCTGGGACACACCTGGGACAGGTGAGGGACAGGTGAGATCACATGGGACACCTAGGACAGACCTGGGACACACCTGGGACACACCTGGGACACACCTGGGACACAGCTGGGACAGGTGAGGGGACACCTGGGACAGATGAGACGCACCAGGGACGCACCAGGGACAGGTGAGATCACATGGGACACCTGGGGGACACCTGGGACACACCTGGGACAGGTGAGACAGGGAGGGACAGGGAGGACGGGTGACAGACACCTGGACAGGTGAGGGACAGATGAGACGCACCAGGGGACGACCTGGCACAGGTGAGAGACACCTGGGACCGATGGGACATCTGGGATAGGTGAGGGACACACCTGGGACACAGCTGGGACAGGTGAGGGGACACCTGGGACAAGTGAGATCACCTGGGACACCTGGGACAGGTGAGAGATACCTGGGACACACCTGAGACACACCTGGAGAGGTGAGGGACACCTGGGACTGATGGGACACCTGGGACACACCTGGGACAGGTGAGGGACAGATGAGATGCACCTGGGGGACACCTGGGACAGGTGAGGGGACACCTGGGGCAGGTGAGGGGACACCTGGGGCAGGTGAGACAGGTGAGGGACGGGTGAGGGAAGGGTGAGGGACACCTGGACAGGTGAGGGACAGATGAGACGCACCAGGGACGCACCTGGGACAGGTGAGATCACCTGGGATACCTGGGACACACCTGGGACACACCTGGGACAGGTGAGATCACCTGGGATACCTGGGACACACCTGGGACACACCTGGGACAGGTGAGGGACACCTGGGACACAGCTGGGACAGGTGAGACAGGTAGGACAGGTGAGGGACAGGTGAGGGACACCTGGGACACCTGCGGACACCTGGACAGGTGAGACAGGTGAGGGACATCTGGGACAGGTAGGAAAGGTGAGGGACACCTGAGATAGGTGAGATACACCTGGGACACACCTGGGACAGGTGAGGGACAGTTAGACAGGTGGGACACATCTGGGACACACCTGGGACAGGTGAGATCACCTGGGACACCTGGGACAGGTGGGACAGGTCAGAGGCACTTGGGACACACCTGGGGCACACCTGGAGAGGTGAGACAGGTGAGGGACAGGTGAGGGACACACCTGGGACAGGTGAGGGAGAGTTGAGACCGGTGGCACAAACCTGGGACACACATGGGGACACCTGGGACAGGTGAGACAGGTGAGGGACGGGTGAGGGACAGGTGAGGGACACCAGGGACACACCTGGCACAGGTGAGATCACATGGGACACAGCTGGGACACACCTGGGACATGGGAGGGACATCTGTGACACACCTGGGACAGGTGAGATCACATGGGACACCTGGGACAGGTGAGGGACACACCTGGGACACACCTGGGACAGGTGAGGGACAGGGGAGGGACAGGTGAGGGACACCTGGACAGGTGAGGGACAGGGGAGGGACACCTGGGACAGGTGAGGGACATGGGGGACACACCTGGGACAGGTAAGGGGACACCTGGGACAGGTGAGATCACCTGGGACACACCTGGCTGGGACACACCTGGGACACACCTGGAGAGGTGAGGGACACCTGGGACTGATGGGACACCTGGGACACACCTGGGATACCCCTGGCCTCAGGTGACCTCAGGTGATCTCAAGAACCCCAAATTTGCTCATCCAAAATGTCCAAAAACCCCAAATTTTGGTGTCCAGGTGACTTTGATGGACACAAATTTTGGGTTCTGGAGCTCCTGGAGATCCTGAATTTTTTTGGGGTGACCTCTGGTGACCTCTGGTGACCTCAGGTGACCTCAGGTGACCTCAGGTGTCCATGTGACCTCAAGAACCCCAAATTTGGCCATCCAAAATGTCCAAATCCCCCAAATTTTGAGATCTCAGGTAACTTTGACCTCCCAAATTTTGGGTTCTGGAGCTCCTGGAGATCCCAAATTTTTTCAGGTTGACCTCAGGTGACCTCAGGTGACCTCAGGTGACCTCACCTGTCCATGTGACCTCCAGGGACCCAATTTTGGGTGTTCCTGGTGTCCGAAATCCCCAAATTTTGGTGTCCAGGTGACCTTGAAGGACACAAATTTTGGGTTCTGGAGCTCCTGGAGATCCAGGATTTTTTCGGGGCAGCCTCAGGTGACCTCAGGTGACCTCAAGGTGTCCATGTGACCTCAAGAACCCCAAATTGGATGGTTCTGAGTGCCCAGGTGACCTCAAGAACCCCAAATTTTGATATCTCAGGTAACTTCCAGCTCCCATATTTTGGGTTCTGGAGCTCCTGGAGATCCCGGATTTTTTCGGGTTGACCTCAGGTGACCTCACCTGTCCCTCACCTGTCCATGTGACCTCCAGGGACCCTAATTTTGGGTGTTCCTGGTGTCCGAAATCCCCAAATTTTGGTGTCCAGGTGACCTTGAAGGACACAAATTTTGGGTTCTGGAGCCCTGGAGACCCCGGATTTTTCGGGCGGCCTCAGGTGACCTCAGGTGACCTCAAGGTGTCCATGTGACCTCAAGAACCCCCAAATTGATGGTTCTGAGTGCCCAGGTGACCTCAAGAACCCCCAAATTTTGGTATCTCAGGTAACTTCGAGCTCCCATATTTTGGGTTCTGGAGCTCCTGGAGATCCCGAATTTTTTCAGGTTGACCTCAGGTGACCTCAGGTGACCTCAGGTGACCTCACCTGTCCATGTGACCTCCAGGGACCCAATTTTGGGTGTTCCTGGTGTCCGAAATCCCCAAATTTTGGTGTCCAGGTGACCTTGAAGGACACAAATTTTGGGTTCTGGAGCTCCTGGAGATCCAGGATTTTTTCGGGCAGCCCCAGGTGAGCCCAGGTGACCTCAGGTGACCTCAAGGTTTCCATGTGACCTCAAGAACCCCAAATTTGCTCATCCAAAATGTCCAAAATGCCCGAATTTTGGTGTCCAGGTGACCTTGAAGGACCCAAATTTTGGGTTCTGGAGCTCCTGGAGACCCCGAATTTTTCGGTTCACCTCAGGTGACCTCAGGTGTCCATGTGACCTCAAGAACCCCAAATTTGGCCATCCAAAATGTCCAAAAACCCCAAATTTTGAGATCTCAGGTAACTTCAACCTCCCAAATTTTGGGTTCTGGAGCTCCTGGAGATCCCAAATTTTTTTGGGTTGATCTCAGGTGACCTCAGGTGACCTCAGGTGACCTCACCTGTCCATGTGACCTCCAGGGACCCAATTTTGGGTGTTCCTGGTGTCCGAAATCCCCAAATTTTGGTGTCCAGGTGACCTTGAAGGACCCAAATTTTGGGTTCTGGAGCTCCTGGAGACCCCGGATTTTTTCGGGGCGGCCCCAGGTGAGCCCAGGCGTGTCGCCCCGCAGGTTGTGGGTGGTGGCCATGGTGGGGCTGAGCCTGGCCTGGCTGCCCGTGGTGGAGGCGCGCTGGGCGGGCAGCTCTTCGACTACATGCAGGCGCTGGCCTGCGTACCTGGCGCCCCGTGGCCGCCGTCTTCTTCCTGGCCGTGCTCGTGCCCCGCGGCCAACGAGCCCGGGTGAGTGGGGGGACACACCTGGGGACAGGTGGGAGGGGACGGACCAAAAAAACCCCGCGAAAATTGGGTGAAAAATAAGGATTTTGGGTGAAAAATGGAGATTTGGGGTGAAAAATGGAAATTTGGGGTGAAAAATGGGGATTTTGGGGTTAAAATTGGGGATTTTTGGGGTGAAAAATGGGGAATTTGGGGAATCACCTGGGGACACACCTGGGCATGGCTGGGAGGGGATGGACAAAAACCCCCACGAAAATTGGGTGAAAAATAAGGATTTTGTGTGAAAAATGGAGATTTGGGGTGAAAAATGGGGATTTTTGGGGTGAAAAATGGGGATTTTTGGGGTGAAAAATGGGGATTTTTGGGGTGAAAATTGCGGAATTTGGGGACACACCTGGGGACACACCTGGGGATGGCCGGGAGGGGACGGAGCAAAAAAAACCCCGTGAAAATTGGGTGAAAAATAAGGATTTTGGGTGAAAAATGGAGATTTGGGTGAAAAATGGGGATTTTGGGTTAAAAATGGGGATTTTTGGGTTAAAAATGGAAATTTGGGGGTGAAAATGGGGATTTTTGGGTGAAAATTGGGGATTTTGGGGTGAAAATTGGGGATTTTGGGGTCAAAATTGGGGATTTTGGGGACACACCTGGGGACGGCCGGGAGGGGATGGACAAAAAAAATCCCGTGACATTTGGGTGAAAAATGGGGATTTTGGGTGAAAAATTGTGATTTTTGGGTTAAAAATGGAAATCTGGGGTGAAAATTGGGGATTTTTGGGGTGAGAATTGGGGATTTTGGGCACACACCTGGGGACACACCTGGGGACAGGTGGGAGGGGATGGACAAAAAAAAATTCCGTGAAAATTGGGTGAAAAATGGGGATTTTGGGTGAAAAATGGAGATTTGGGGTGAAAAATGGGGATTTTTGGGGTGAAAATTGGGGATTTTTGGGGTGAGAATTGGGGGTTTTGGGCACACACCTGGGGACACACCTGGGGACAGCTGGGAGGGGACGGACAAAAAAAACCCCGTGAAAATTGGGTGAAAAATGGGGATTTTGGGTTAAAAATGGGGATTTTGGGGGTGAAAATGGTGATTTTTGGGTTAAAAATGGAAATTTGGGGAGTGAAAAATGGGGATTTTGGGGTCAAAATTGGGGATTTTGGGGACACACCTGGGGACACACCTGGGGAGGGCCGGGAGGGGATGGACAAAAAACCCCCGTGAAAATTGGGTGAAAAAGGAGGATTTTGGGTTAAAATGGGGATTTCGGTGAAAAATGGAAATTTGGGGTGAAAAATTGGGATTTTGGGGTGAAAATTGGGGGTTTTGGGGACACACCTGGGGACACACCTGGGGACACACCTGGGGACACACCTGGGGACAGGTGGGAGGGGACGGACCAAAAAAACCCCGTGAAAATTGGGTGAAAAATAAGGATTTTGGGTGAAAAATGGAGATTTGGGGTGAAAAATGGGGATTTTTGGGGTTAAAATTGGGGAATTTGTGGTTAAAATTGGGAAATTTCGGGACACACCTGGGGACACACCTGGGCATGGCCGGGAGGGGACGGACAAAAAAAACCCCGCGAAAATTGGGTGAAAAATAAGGATTTTGGGTGAAAAATGGAGATTTGGGGTGAAAAATGGGGATTTTTGGGGTGAAAATTGCGGAATTTGGGGACACACCTGGGGACACACCTGGGGACGGCCGGGAGGGGATGGACAAAAAACCCCGCGAAAATTGGGTGAAAAATGGGGATTTTGGGTTAAAAATGGGAATTTGAGGTGAAAAATGAGAATTTCCCAAATTTCCCCCTTAAATGATCCCAAACCCACCAAATTTTAACCCTTTAAATGACCCCACAAATCTCAAATTTTAACCCCTAAACCCCCAAACTTCTGAACCTTAAAACCCCAAATTTCAGCCCCAAATGACCCCAAAAATCTCAAATTTTAACCCTAAAAGCCCCAAATTTTGCCCCATAATTCCTTAAATTTCCCCTACAAATGACCCCAAACCCCCCAAATTTTAACCCTTTAAAAGCCCCAAAATTGTGACCCCAAAACTCCCAAATTTCCGCCATAAATGACCCCAAAACTCTCGAATTTTAACCCTTAAAACCCCGAAATTTCACCCTAAACCCCCGTAAATTTTAACCCCTAAAACCCCGGATTTTGACCTTAAACCTCCCAAATTTTGACCCTAAATTCCTGAAATTTCCCCCATAAATGACGCCGAATATCTCACATTTTAACCCTTAAAACCCCGAAATTTCACCCGAAAACCCCCAAATTTTGACCCCAACCCCCCCATATTTTAACCCTTTAAAAGACCCCCAAAAATATCAAATTTTAACCCTAAAACCCCCAAATTTCTGAACCTTAAAACCCCCAAATTTCAGCCCCAAATGACCCCAAAAAACCCCAAAACTCTCAAATTTTAACCCTAAAACCCCCAAATTTTGCCCTGAAATTCCTTAAATTTCCCCTTTAAATGACCCCAAAAAATCTCAAATTTTAACCCCTAAACCCCCCAAATTTTAACCCTAAAAGCCCCAAATTTTAACCCTTAAAACCCCGAATTCTGACCCCCAAACCCCCAAATTTCTCCTTTAAAAGACCCAAAATTCTCAAGTTTTAACCCTAAATTCCGACCCTAAAACCCCCATATTTTAACCCTTTAAAAGACCCCACAAATCTCAAATTGTAACCCTAAATTCCTTAAATTTCCCCCATAAATGATCCCAAAAATCTCACATTTTAACCCTTAAAACCCCGACATTTCACCCCAAAACCCCCATATTTTAACCCTTTAAAAGATCCCCAAACATCTCAAATTTTAACCCTTAAACCCCCGAATTTTAACCCTTAAAACCCCGAATTTTAACCCTCAAAAACCCCAAATTTGGGCATTTTGACCCCAAATTTTCGGGATTTTTTTCCCGAATTCCCGGTTTTTCTCCCCAAGGGCGCTTTCTGGGGGCTGCTGGGGGGTTTGGGGCTGGGCCTGGTCCGGCTGATCCCCGAATTTGGGGCTCCCAGGGTGACCCCAAAACCCCCAAATTTCCCTCATAAATGACCCCAAAAAATCTCAAATTTTAACCCTAAAATCCCCAAATTTTAACCCCCAAAACCCCCCAAATTTTAACCCTTTAAAAGACCCTCACAAATCCAAAATTTTAACCCTTAAAACCCCAAATTTTAACGCCTAAAACTCCAAATTTTAACCCCTAAACCCCCGAAATTTTAACCCCCAAGACCCCCAAATTTTAACCCTTAAAACCCCGACATTTCACCCCAAACCCCCATATTTTAACCCTTTAAAAGATCCCCAAACATCTCAAATTTTAACCCTTAAAACCCCGAATTTTAACCGTTAGAACCCCGAATTTTAACCCTCAAAAACCCCAAATTTGGGCATTTTGACCCCAAATTTTCGGGATTTTTTTCCCGAATTCCATTTTTTCTCCCCAAAGGGGCTTTCTGGGGCTGCTGGGGTTTGGGGCTGGGCCTGGCCCGGCTGATCCCGAATTTGGGGCTCCCAGGGTGACCCCAAAACCCCCAAATTTCCCCTCATAAATGACCCCAAAAATCTCAAATTTTAACCCCTAAACCCCCAAATTTTAACCCTAAAAGCCCCAAATTTTAACCCTTAAAACCCCCCAAATTTCAGCTCTAAATTCCTTAAATTTCCCTATAAATGACCCCCAAAACCCCCAAATTTTAACCCTTAAAACCCCGACTTTTCACCCCAAAACCCCCATATTTTAAACCTTTAAATGACCCCAAAAATCTCAAATTTTAACCCTAAAACCCCAAATTTTAACCCTAAAACCCCCAAATTTCCGCCATAAATGACCCCAAAACTCTCCAATTTTAACCCTAAAACCCCCAAATTTTGCCCTGAAATTCCTTAAATTTCCCCTTTAAATGACCCCAAAAAATCACAAATTTTAACCCCTAAACCCCCCAAATTTTAACCCTAAAAGCCCCAAATTTTAACCCTTAAAACCCCGAATTCTGACCCCCAAACCACCAAATTTCTCCTTTAAAAGACCCAAAATTCTCAAGTTTTAACCCTAAATTCCGACCCTAAAACCCCCATATTTTTAACCCTTAAAAGACCCCACAAATCTCAAATTGTAACCCTAAATTCCTTAAATTTCCCCCATAAATGACCCCCAAAATCTCACATTTTAACCCTTAAAACCCCGACATTTCACCCCCAAAACCCCCATATTTTAACCCTTTAAAAGACCCCCAAACATCTCAAATTTTAACCCTTAAAACCCCGAATCTTAACCCTTAAAACCCCGAATTTTAACCCTTAAAAACCCCAAATTTGGGCATTTTGACCCCAAATTTTCGGGATTTTTTTCCCGAATTCCCGTTTTTTCTCCCCAAGGGCGCTTTCTGGGGGCTGCTGGGGGGTTTGGGGCTGGGCCTGGCCCGGCTGATCCCCGAATTTGGGGCTCCCAGGGTGACCCCAAAACCCCCAAATTTCCCCTTTAAATGACCCCAAAAAATCTCAAATTTTAACCCTAAAATCCCCAAATTTTAACCCCCAAAACCCCCCAAATTTTAACCCTTTAAAAGACCCTCACAAATCCAAAATTTTAACCCTTAAAACCCCAAATTTTAACGCCTAAAACTCCAAATTTTAACCCCTAAACCCCCGAAATTTTAACCCCCAAGACCCCCAAATTTTAACCCTTAAAACCCCGACATTTCACCCCCAAACCCCCATATTTTAACCCTTTAAAAGATCCCCAAACATCTCAAATTTTAACCCTTAAAACCCCGAATTTTAACCCTTAGAACCCCGAATTTTAACCCTTAAAAACCCCAAATTTGGGCATTTTGACCCCAAATTGTCGGGATTTTTTCAATTCCGTTTTTTCCTCCCAAGGGCTTTCTGGGGGCTGCTGGGGGGTTTGGGGCTGGGCCTGGCCCGGCTGATCCCCGAGTTCCTTTTGGGCTCGGGCTCGTGCGGGAGCCCCGGGCGCTGCCCCGCGCTGCTCTGCGGGCTGCACTACCTGCACTCCGCCGTGCTGCTCTTCCTGCTCACCTGCGCCGTCGTCCTGAGCGTCTCCTGGTGCCACCCGCCCATCCCCAAGGTCCACGTGAGTGCTGGGAATTTTTGGGAATTTTTGGGGATTTTTTGGGGATTTTTTTCGGGGAGAAAATGGCGAAAAATCGCGGAAAATGAGCGAAAAATGAGCCAAAAAATGGCCCCAAAATGGGGCAAAATTGGCCCCAAAATGAGCCCAAAATGGCTCAAAATGGATGGTGAGTGCTCGGAAACTTTTGGGAATTGTTTTGAGTTTCTGGTGAATTTTTTGGGATTTTTTCAGGGCAAAAAAAGAAAATGGTGCAAAATGGCAAAAAAAAAAAAAATCGCTTCGAAAATGGCCCCAAAATGAGCCCAAAATGGGGCAAAATTATTTAAAAATGAAGCAAAACGAGCCCCAAAATTGGCCCAAAATGGTCCAAACTGAAATTTGGAGCGCTCTGAATTTTTAGAAAAATTTGGGGAATTTTTGGAATTTTTGGGGAATTTTTGGGGAAAAAAAGGCTTAAAAAAAGCGAAAAAAAATGTGAAAAACGGGTGAAAAAATGGCAAAAAAATGAGGCAAAATTGAGCCCCAAATGGGCCCCAAAATGGCCCCAAAATGGGGGGAAATGAGCCCCAAAATGAGCCCCAAATGGTCCAAATTGAAATTTGTGTGCTCAGGAATTTTTGGGAATTTTTGGGGATTTTTTGGGGATTTTTTTCCGGGAGAAAATGGCGAAAAATGGTGAAAAATGAGCCCAAAATGGCCCCAAAATTGGCCCCAAAATGAGCCCAAAATGGCTCAAAATGGAAGGTGAGTGCTCGGAAACTTTTGGGAATTGTTTTGAGTTTCTGGTGAATTTTTTGGGATTTTTTTCAGGGCAAAAAAAGAGAAAAATGGTGCAAAAATGGAAAAAAAAAAAAAATCGAGCTCGAAAATGGCCCCAAAATGAGCCCAAAATGGGACAAAATTGGCCCAAAAATGAAGCAAAACGAGCCCCAAAATTGGCCCAAAATGGTCCAAACTGAAATTTGGAGCGCTCTGGAATTTTTAGAAAACTTTGGGGAATTTTTGGAATTTTTGGGGGAATTTTTGGGGGAAAAAATGGCCCAAAATGGCCCAAGCTGAGGCCAGCCCTGCGCTTCGCCGTGCTGCTCTTCCTGCTCACCTGGGCTGCCCTGAGCTGCGTCTCCTGGTGCCACCCGCCCATCCCCAAGGTCCACGTGAGTGCCGGGAATTTTTGGGAATTTTTGGGGATTTTTTGGGGATTTTTTTCGGGGAGAA
This sequence comes from Camarhynchus parvulus, assembly GCF_901933205.1. Classification (NCBI taxonomy): domain Eukaryota; kingdom Metazoa; phylum Chordata; class Aves; order Passeriformes; family Thraupidae; genus Camarhynchus; species Camarhynchus parvulus. Next base: position 15,100 of record NW_022148396.1, read on the forward strand.
AATGGCGAAAAATGGCGAAAAATGAGCAAAAAATGAGCCCAAAAAATGGCCCCAAAATGGGGCAAAATTGGCCCCAAAATGAGCCCAAAATGGCTCAAAATGGAAGGTGAGTGCTCGGAAACTTTTGGGAATTGTTTTGAGTTTCTGGTGAATTTTTTGGGATTTTTTTCAGGGCAAAAAAAGAGAAAAATGGTGCAAAATGGCAAAAAAAAAAAAATCGAGCTCTAAAATGGCCCCAAAATGAGCCCAAAATGGGACAAAATTGGCCCAAAATGAAAAAAACGAGCCCCAAAATTGGCCCAAAATGGTCCAAACTGAAATTTGGAGCGCTCTGGAATTTTTAGAAAACTTTGGGGAATTTTTGGAATTTTTTGGGGAATTTTTTGGGGGGGAAAAAGGCGAAAAAACGGCGAAAAAATGTGAAAAAATGGTGAAAAAATGGAAAAAAATGAGGCAAAATTGAGCCCCAAACGGGCCCAAAATGGCCCCAAAATGGGGGGAAATGAGCCCCAAATGGTCCAAATTGAAATTTGTGTGCTCAGGAATTTTTGGGAATTTTTGGGGATTTTTTGGGGATTTTTTTCGGGGAGAAAATGGCGAAAAATGGTGAAAAATGAGCCCAAAATGGCCCCAAAATTGGCCCCAAAATGAGCCCAAAATGGCTCAAAATGGAAGGTGAGTGCTCGGAAACTTTTGGGAATTGTTTTGAGTTTCTGGTGAATTTTTTGGGATTTTTTTCAGGGCAAAAAAAGAGAAAAATGGTGCAAAATGGCAAAAAAAAAAAAAATCGAGCTCGAAAATGGCCCCAAAATGAGCCCAAAATGGGACAAAATTGGCCCAAAAATGAAGCAAAACGAGCCCCAAAATTGGCCCAAAATGGTCCAAACTGAAATTTGGAGCGCTCTGAATTTTTAGAAAAATTTGGGGAATTTTGGAATTTTTGGGGAATTTTTGGGGAAAAAGGCGAAAAAAACGCTGAAAAAAAAATGTGAAAAACGGTGAAAAAATGGCAAAAAATGAGGCAAAATTGAGCCCCAAATGGGCCCAAAATGGCCCCAAAATGGGGGGAAATGAGCCCCAAAATGAGCCCCAAATGGTCCAAATTGAAATTTGTGTGCTCAGGAATTTTGGGAATTTTTAGGGGATTTTTGGGGATTTTTTCAGGAGAAAATGGCGAAAAAATGGCTTAGAAAAATGAGCCCAAAATGGCCAAAAATGGCCCCAAAATGAGCCCAAAATGGCTCAAAATGGATGGTGAGTGGTCGGGAATTTTTGAGAATTTTGGGGAATTTTGGGGAATTTTTGGGTTTTGGGGATTTTTTCGGGGAGAAAATGGTGAAAAATGGCAAAAAAATGAGCCCAAAAATGGCCCTAAAATGAGACAAAAATTGGCTCAAAAATGCAGCAAAATGAGCCCCCAAAATTGGCCCAAAATGGTCCAAACTGAAATTGGAGTGCTCAGGAATTTTTAGGGATTTTAGGAATTTTTGGGATTTTTGGGGGAAAAACTGTGAAAAAAATGGCCCTAAAATGTGACAAAATGAGCTCAAAATGGTTCAAACTTAAACCAGAATTCTGAGGAATTTTTGGGATTTTGGGAATTTTTTGGGAATTTTGGGGGATTTGGGGGATTTTTGGGGAAATTTTGGGAATTTTTTGGATTTTTGGGAAATTTTTGGGGGGTTTTTGGGGAAATTTTTGGGGACTTTTGGGGATTTTTGGGGGAATTTTTGGGGAATTTTTGAGGAATTTTTGGGAATTTTTGGGGAATTTTTTTTTGAAATTTTGGGGAATTTTTGGGGAATTTTTTGGGGATTGTTTTGGGGAATTTTGGGGATTTTTGGGGAAATTTTTAGGGAATTTTTGGGATTTTTTGGGAATTTTTGGGGAAAATTTTGGGAATTTTGGGGGAAAAATGGTGAAAAATGTGAAACAAATGGCCCTAAAATGTGACAAAATGAGCTCAAAATGGTTCAAACTTAAACTTGAATTCTCGAATTTTTGGGGATTTTTGGGGGATTTTTTTGGGAATTTTGGGGATTTTTGGGCATTTTTGGGGAAATTTTGGGAATTTTTTTGATTTTTGGGAGATTTTTGGGGGTTTTTGGGGAAATTTTTGGGGAATTTTTGAGGAATTTTTTGGAATTTTTTGGGAATTTTTGGGGAATTTTTTGAAATTTTGGGGAATTTTGGGGGAATTTTGGGGATTGTTTTGGGAATTTTGGGGATTTTTGGGGATTTTTGGGGAAATTTTTGGGGAATTTTTTGGGGATTATTTTGGGAATTTTTGGGGAAAATTTTGGGAATTTTTGGGAGAAAAATGGTGAAAAAATGTGAAAAAATGGCCCTAAAATGCCACAAAACGAGCTCAAAAATGGTTCAAACTTAAACTTGAATTCTCGGGAATTTTGGGGATATTTTGGGAAATTTTGGGAACTTTTTGGGGATTTTTGGGAATTTTGGGGAATTTTTGGCGAATTTTTGGGGGATTTTTGGGAATTTTTTGGGGAAATTTTTGGGAATTTTTGGGGAATTTTTGGGGATTTTGGGGGAATTTTGGGGAATTTTGGGGAATTTTTTCGGTATTTTTTTGGAAATTTTTGGGAATTTTTGTGAATTTTTGGGGAATTTTGAGAATTTTTGGGGAATTTTGGGGAATTTTTTTGGGAATTCTGGGGAAAAGGTGAAAAATGGCAAAAATCGAGCCCAAAATGGCTTCATTTTTGGGGTTGATTTTCCCAAATTTTGGGTCAATTTTGTGATTTTGGGTCAAAATTTCCTCGCTTTGGGTCCATTTTTCTGAATTTTAAATGATTTTGCCAAATTTTGGGCCAATTTTGCCATTTTGGGGGTCGATTTTGCCATTTTGGGGTCGATTTTGTAAATCACGGGTCAAACTTGGTGAATTTTGTGTCAATTTTTGTGAGTTTTGGGTCAAAATTTCCTCATTTTGGGTCGGTTTTTCTGAATTTTGGGCTGATTTTGCCATTTTTGGGGTCAATTTTGCCATTTTTGGGGTCGATTTTTCTGAATTTTGGGCCGATTTTGCCATTTTTGGGGTCGATTTTTGCGAATTTTGGGTCGATTTGGGTGAATTTCGTGTCCCAGCTGCACAGGTTGGTGTTCAGCCTCCGGAACAGATTTTACCCAAATGTTGGTGAATTTATTTGATTTTTGGGGCGGATTTTGCCATTTTTGGGGTTGATTTTCCCGCATTTTGGGTCCATTTTTCTAAATTTTTGGCCGATTTCACCAAATTTTTGGTCAATTTTTGTGAATTTTGTGTCGATTTTTGTGATTTTTTGGGTCAAAATTGCCTCATTTTGGGTCGATTTTTCTGAATTTTGGGCCAATTTCTCCATTTTTGGGGCGGATTTTGCCATTTTTGGGGTCGATTTCTCCGAATTTTGGGTCGATTTGGGTGAATTCCGCGTCCCAGCTGCACAGGTTGGTGTTCAGCCTCCGGAGCAGCTTTTACCCAATTTTGGGTGGATTTTGCCATTTTTGGGGTTGATTTTCCTGGATTTTGGGTCGATTTCCCTGAATTTCACCAAATTTTCCCAAATTTTGGGTGGATTTTTCTGAATTTTGGGACAATTTTTGTGGATTTTGGGGCCATTTTGTTGGATTTTTGTCGATTTTAATGAATTTTGGGTGGATTTTGCCATTTTGGGGTCGATTTTTGTGAATTTGGGGTCGATTTTCATAAATCACGGGTCAAACTTGGTGAATTTTGTGTCGATTTTGTGATTTTTTGGGTCAAAATTGCCTCATTTTGGGTCGATTTTTCTGAATTTTGGGCCAATTTCTCCATTTTTGGGGCGGATTTTGCCATTTTTGGGGTCGATTTTTCTGAATTTTGGGCCGATTTTGCCATTTTTGGGGTCGATTTTTGCGAATTTTGGGTCGATTTGGGTGAATTTCGTGTCCCAGCTGCACAGGTTGGTGTTCAGCCTCCGGAACAGATTTTACCCAAATTTTGGTGGATTTATTTGATTTTTGGGGTCGATTTTGCCATTTTTGGGGTAGATTTTTCTGAATTTTGGGTCCATTTTTCTAAATTTTTGGCCGATTTCACCAAATTTTTGGTCGATTTTTGTGAATTTTGTGTCGATTTTGTGATTTTTTGGGTCAAAATTTCCTCGTTTTGGGTCGATTTTTCTGAATTTTGGGCCAATTTTGCCATTTTTGGGGTCGATTTTGCCATTTTTGGGGTCGATTTTTGTGAATTTTGGGTCGATTTTCGTAAATCACGGGTCAAACTTGGTGAATTTTGTGTCAATTTTTGTGAGTTTTGGGTCAAAATTTCCTCATTTTGGGTTAGGTTTTTCTGAATTTTGGGCCGATTTTGCCATTTTAGGGTCAATTTTGCCATTTTTGGGGTCGATTTTTGCGAATTTTGGGTCGATTTGGGTGAATTTCGTGTCCCAGCTGCACAGGTTGGTGTTCAGCCTCCGGAACAGATTTTACCCAAATGTTGGTGAATTTATTTGATTTTTGGGGTCGATTTTGCCATTTTTGGGGTAGATTTTTCTGAATTTTGGGTCCATTTTTCTAAATTTTTGGCCGATTTCACCAAATTTTTGGTCAATTTTTGTGAATTTTGTGTCGATTTTTGTGATTTTTTGGGTCAAAATTGCCTCATTTTGGGTCGATTTTTCTGAATTTTGGGCCAATTTCTCCATTTTTGGGGCGGATTTTGCCATTTTTGGGGTGGATTTTTTCATTTTTGGGGTCGATTTCTCCGAATTTTGGGTCGATTTGGGTTAATTTCGCGTCCCAGCTGCACAGGTTGGTGTTCAGCCTCCGGAGCAGCTTTTACCCAATTTTGGGTGGATTTTGCCATTTTTGGGGTTGATTTTCCTGGATTTTGGGTCGATTTCCCTGAATTTCACCAAATTTTCCCAAACTTTGGGTGGATTTTTCTGAATTTTGGGACAATTTTTGTGGATTTTGGGGCCATTTTGTTGGATTTTTGTCGATTTTAATGAATTTTGGGTGGATTTTGCCATTTTGGGGTCGATTTTTGTGAATTTGGGGTCGATTTTCATAAATCACGGGTCAAACTTGGTGAATTTTGTGTCGATTTTTGGGTCAAATTTTCCTCATTTTGGGTCGATTTTTCTGAATTTTGGGCCAATTTCTCCATTTTTGGGGTCGATTTTGCCATTTTTGGGGTCGATTTCTCCGAATTTTGGGTCGATTTGGGTGAATTTCGTGTCCCAGCTGCACAGGTTCGTGTTCAGCCTCCGGAACAGATTTTACCCAAATTTTGGTGGATTTATTTGATTTTTGGGGTCGATTTTGCCATTTTTGGGGTTGATTTTCCCGCATTTTGGGTGGATTTTTCCAAATCTTGGGTCGATTTTTATGAATTTTTGGCCGATTTTGCCAAATTTTTGGTTGATTTTTGTGAATTTTGTGTCAATTTTTGTGATTTTTGGGTCAAATTTCCAAATTTTGGGCGGATTTTGCCATTTTTGGGGTGGATTTTTTTCATTTTTGGGGTCGATTTTTGCGAATTTTGGGTCGATTTTGAATTCCCGCCCCAGCTGCACAGGTTGGTGTTCAGCCTCGAACAGCCGCGAGCCCCGGATCGACCTCGACGCGGCCAAGGAGCCCCCGAGAACGGGGGTGCAGCTCGGGGGTGAGAGAAGGGGGAAAAAATCCCAAATTTTGGGGTTTTGGGAGCGAAATTTGGGATTTGGGACGGTCCTGGGGAATTTGGGGGCGAAATTTGAGGGATTTGGGGTCCAAATTTGGGGATTTTTGGGGTCAAAATTTGGGATTTTTGGGGTTTTTTGAGGTCCAAATTGGGGATTTTTGGGGTCTTTTGGGTCAAAATTTGGGGATTTTGGGGTCCAAATTTGGGATTTTTTGGGGTTCTGGAGAATTTGGAATCAAAATTTTGGGGGATTTGAGATCCAAATTTGGGATTTTTGGGGTCTTTGGGGTCAAAGTCTGGATTTTTGGGGGTCTGAGGGGAAAAAAAAAATCTGAATTTTGGGGTATTTGGGGTCCAAATTTGGGATTTTTGGAGTCTCAGAGACCCAAATTTTGGGGATTTTCGAGATCCACATTTGGGATTTTTTGGGGTCTTTGAAATAAAAAATCTGGATTTTGGGGGTCTGGAGGAATTTGGGACCCAAATCTGGGATTTTTGGGGTCTTTGGGGTCGAAATTTGGATTTTTGGGGGTTCGAGGAATTTGAGACCCAAAATTTTTTGTGTCCAAAATTGGGATTTTTGTGGATCTTTGGGGAATTTGGATCCAAATTTTGGGGAGTTTTGGGATCCCAAATGTGGGGATTTTTGGGTCCTGGGGAATTTGGGACCCCAAATTTGGGGGATTTGGCCTCAAAATTTGGGATTTTGGGACCCAAATTTGGGATTTTGGGGGGTTCTGAAGAATTTGGAATCAAAATTTTGGGGTTTTTCGAGATCCAAATTTGGGATTTTTTTGGATCTTTGAAATAAAAAATTTGATTTTTGGGGGTCTGGAGGAATTTGGAATCTCAAATTTAGGGTTTTTGGGGGTCCAAAATTGGGATTTTTGTGGATCTTTGGGGAATTTGGGATCCAAATTTAGGATTTTTGGGGGTCTTTGGATCAAAATTTGGGATTTTGGGGGTCCTGGGGAATTGGGGGGTCACAAATATGGGATTTTTGGGGTTTTTAGGATCCAAATTTTGGGATTTTGGGGATTTTTGGGATTCATATTTGGGATTTTGAGAGTCCCAAGTGAACTTGGGGGTAAATTTGAGGGATTTGGGGTTGAAATTTGGGGAGTTTTGGGGTCAAAAATTTGGGATTTTTGGGTTTTTGGGATCGAAATTTGGGATTTTGGGGGTTCTGGAGAATTTGGAATCAAAAATTTGGGGGGGGTTTTGAGATCCAAATTTGGGATTTTTGGGGTCTTTGGGGTCAAAAATCTGGATTTTTTGGGGGTCTGAGGGGAAAAAATCTGAATTTTGGGGGTATTTGGGGTCCAAATTTGGGATTTTGGAGTCTCAGAGACCCAAATTTTGGGGGTTTTTCGAGATCCACATTTGGGATTTTTTGGGGTCTTTGAAATAAAAAATCTGGATTTTTGGGGGTCTGGAGGAATTTGGGACCCAAATCTGGGATTTTTGGGGTCTTTGGGCCTAAAATTTGGATTTTTGGGGGGTTCGGAGGAATTTGAGACCCCAAATTTGGCGTTTTTGTGTCCCAAAATTGGGATTTTTGTGGATCTTTGGGGAATTTGGATCCAAATTTTGGGAGTTTTGGGGGATCCAAATGTGGGGATTTTTGGGTCCTGGGAATTTGGGACCCCAAATTTGGGGGATTTGGCCTCGAAATTTGGGATTTTGGGGATTTTGGGATCCAAATTTGGGATTTTTGGGGTCTTTGGGGTCGAAATTTGGGATTTTTGGAGTCTCAGAGACCCAAATTTTGGGGTTTTTGGAGATCCAAATTTGGATTTTTTTTGGATCTTTGAAATAAAAAATTTGATTTTTTGGGGGTCTGGAGGAATTTGGAATCTCAAATTTAGGGTTTTTTGGGGTCCAAAATTGGATTTTTTTGTGGATCTTTTGGGGAATTTGGGATCCAAATTTAGGGATTTTCGGGGTCTTTTGGATCAAAATTTGGGATTTTGGGGGTCCTGGGGAATTGGGGGTCTCAAATTTAGATTTTTGGGGTTTTTTAGGATCCAAATTTTTGGGATTTTGGGATTTTTGGGATTCATATTTGGGATTTTGAGAGTCCCAATGAACTTGGGGCCTAAATTTGAGGGATTTGGGGTTGAAATTTGGGGAGTTTTGGGGTCAAAATTTGGGATTTTGGGGTTTTTGGGATCTAAATTTGGGATTTTGGGGTTCTGGGAGAATTTGGAATCAAAATTTTTGGGGTTTTGAGATCCAAATTTGGGATTTTTGGTGTTTTTTGGGATCCAAATTTGGGACTTTTGGGGTCTTTGGGATCAAAATTTGGAATTTTAGGGGGTCCTGGGGAATTTGGGGTCGAAATTTGAGGGATTTGGGGTCTTTGGGACCCAAATCTGGGATTTTCTGGGGTCTTTGGTGTCGAAATTTGGATTTTTTGGGGGGTCTGAGGGGAAAAAAAATCTGAATTTTGGGGTCTTTGGGGTCGAAATTTGGGGATTTTTGGGGTCTCAGAGACCCAAATTTTGGGGATTTTTGAGATCCAAATTTGGGATTTTTTGGGGTCTTTGAAATAAAAAAATCTGGATTTTGGAAGTGGTCTGGGAGGAATTTGGGACCCAAATCTGGGATTTTTGGGGGTCTTTGGGGTCAAATTTGGATTTTGGGGGTTGGAGGAATTTGAGACCCCAAATTTGGGGCTTTTGTGTCCAAAATTGGGATTTTTGTGGATTTTGGGGAATTTGATCCAAATTTTGGGAGTTTTGGGATCCAAATGTGGGGATTTTTGGGTCCTGGGGAATTTGGGACCCCAAATTTGGGGGATTTGGCCTCGAAATTTGGGATTTTGGGATTTTGGGATCCAAATTTGGGATTTTGGGGGGTTCTGAAGAATTTGGAATCAAAATTTTGGGGTTTTTCGAGATCCAAATTTGGGATTTTTGGAGTCTCAGAGACCCAAATTTTGGGGTTTTTCGAGATCCAAATTTGGGATTTTTTTGGATCTTTGAAATAAAAAATTTGGATTTTTGGGGGTCTGGAGGAATTTGGAATCTCAAATTTGGGGGTTTTTGGGGGTCCAAAATTGGGATTTTTGTGGATCTTTGGGGGGGAATTTGGGATCCAAATTTAGGATTTTTGGGGTCTTTTGGATCAAAATTTGGGATTTTGGGGGTCCTTGGGGAATTGGGGGGTCCACAAATATGGGATTTTTGGGGTTTTTTAGGATCCAAATTTTGGGATTTTTTGGGGATTTTTGGGATTCATATTTGGGATTTTGAG
>NW_022148397.1:0-24000 GCF_901933205.1 Camarhynchus parvulus
AGGTGACAATGGACAGGGACAGGTGACAATGGGAGAGGTGACAAAGGACAGGTGACAGGGACAGGTGACAGGTGACAATGGGACAAGGACAGGTGACAAAGGACAGGTGACAGGTGACACTGGGACAATGGACAGGAGGACAGTGACAATGGGCAGGGGACAGGCACAGGTGCAGGGACAGGTGACAGGTGACAAATGACAGGTGACAATGGACGGTGACAGGGACAGGTGACAGGTGACAATGGGACAAGCACAGGTGCAAGGACAGGTACAGGTGACACTGGGACAATGGACAGGTGACAATGGGCGGGACAGGTGACAGGCACAGGTGACAGGGACAGGTGACAGGTGACAATGGACAGGTGACAATGGACAGGTGACAGGTGACAATGGGACAAGGACAGGTGACAAAGGACAGGTGACAGGTGACACTGGGACAATGGACAGGTGACAGGTGACAATGGCAGGGACAGGTGACAGGCACAGGTGACAGGGACAGGTGACAGGTGACAATGGACAGGTGACAATGGACAGGTGACAGGGACAGGTGACAGGTGACAATGGGACAAGGACAGGTGACAAAGGACAGGTGACAGGTGACACTGGGACAATGGACAGGTGACAGGTGACAATGGCAGGCACAGGTGACAGGGACAGGTGACAGGTGACAAAGGACAGGTGACAGTGACAGGTGACAGGTGACAATGGGACAAAGACAGGTGACAAAGGACAGGTGACAGGTGACAATGGCAGGGACAGGTGACACCAACCCGCCGTTGGGGGCGGCTCCTTCGCCTTCTCGGCCTCCAGGGCGGCCTCCAGGGCTGAGACTGAGGGGACACCGAGGGGACATTGAGGGGACATTGAGGGGACATTGCCCCAAACCCCAAAATGCCCCCAAAACAGCCCCAAAACCACCCAAATGTCCCCAAATTTCCCCCAAAAATCTCCCCAACATTCCCCCCCAAATCCCCCCAAAACAGCCCCAAATCCCTCCCCAAAATCTCCCCAAAACTTCCCCCCAAAATTCCCCCTCCAAATCACCCCAAAATCGTCCCAAAAATTCCCCCCAAATCCCCCCAAAATCGTCCCAAAAATTCCCCCCCCAAAGTCGTCCCAAAAATTCCCCCCAAATCCCCCCAAAATCGTCCCAAAAATTCCCCCCAAATCCCCCCAAAGTCGTCCCAAAAATTCCCCCCAAATCCCCCCAAAATCCCCCCCAGAATCCCCACAAATCCCCCCAAAAAATCCCAAACAATCCCAAAAAAAATCCCAAAATCCCCCCAAAAATTCCAAAAAAATTCCCCCAAAAGCTCCAAAATTTCCCTCAAAAGTCCCCCCAAAAAATCCCCAGAAAATTCCCCAAGAAACCCCCCCAAAAAAATCCCAAAAAAATCCCCGCAAAAAATCCCCCAACACGGGCCTCCTAAAAAATCCCCCAAAAATCCCAAAATTTTCGAAAAATTTCCCCCAAAAAATGTTTTAAAATCCCAAAATTTTACTAAAAATTCCCAAAAATTCCCCAAAAATCCCCACAAATCCCCCCAAAATCCCCCAAGAAGTCCCTAAAAATCCCCTCAAAAATCCCAAAAATTTCCTAAAAATTTCCCCAAAAAATTTTTTTAAAATCCCAAAATTTTACTAAAAAATTCCCAAAAAATTCCCAAAAATCCCCACAAATCCCCCCAAAATCCCCAAGAAGTCCCTAAAAAATCCCCTCAAAAATCCCAAAAATTTCCTAAAAATTTCCCCCAAAAAAATTTTTTAAAAATCCCAAAATTTTACTAAAAAATTCCCAAAAAATTCCCAAAAATCCCCCACAAATCCCCCAAAACCCCCAAGAAGTCCGTAAATCCCTCAAAAATCCCCAAAATTTCCTAAAAATTTCCCCCAAAATTTTTTTTAAAAATCCCAAAATTTTACTAAAAAATTCCCAAAAATTCCCCAAAAATCCCACAAATCCCCCCAAAATCCCCCAAGAAGTCCCTAAAAAATTCCCTCTAAAATCCCAAAAATTTCCTAAAAATTTCCCCCCAAAAAATTTTTTTAAAATCCCAAAACTTTACTAAAAAATTCCCAAAAAATTCCCAAAATTCCCACAAATCCCCCCAAAATCCCCAAGAAGTCCTTAAAAAATCCCCTCAAAAATCCCAAAAATTTCCTAAAAATTTCCCCCAAAAAAATTTTTTTAAAATCCCAAAATTTTACTAAAAAATTCCCAAAAAATTCCCCAAAATCCCCACAAATCCCCCAAGAAGTCCCTAAAAAATCCCTCAAAAATCCCCAAAAATTTCCTAAAAAATTTCCCCCAAAAAAATGTTTTTAAAATCCCCAAATTTTACTAAAAATTCCCAAAAATTCCCAAAAATCCCCAAAATCCCCCCCAAAATCCCCAAGACGTCCTAAAAAATCCCTCAAAAAATCCCCAAAAATTTCCTAAAAATTTCCCCAAAAAAAAATTTTTAAAAATCCCAAAATTTTACTAAAAAATTCCCCAAAAATTCCCAAAAATCCCCACAAATCCCCCCAAAATCCCCAAGAAGTCCCTAAAAAATCCCCTCAAAAATTCCAAAAATTTCCTAAAAATTTCCCCCAAAAAAATGGTTTTAAAAATCCCAAAATTTTACTAAAAAATTCCCAAAAAATTCCCAAAAATCCCCAAAATTCCCCCAAACCCCAGAAATGCCCAGATTCCCCCGAAGTGCCGCCACTCACTGCGCCGTGCCCCGAGTGTCCCCAGCAGCAGCAGCAGCGTCACCGCCAGGGCCACCAGGGCCACCAGGGCCACCAGGGCCACCCGCGGTGTCACCAAGGGCGCCACCCGCGGGGTGGGGGAAGGGCGCGCCTTGGGGGGCGGCCCCGCGGTGGGGGAGGGGTCCAGGGGCTCGTAGGGGTCCTCGTCGGGGGCGGGGACAGCCTGGGGGACACGGGGGACAGAGAGGGGACAGGGAGGGGACAGGGAGGGGACAGTGAGGGGACAGTGAGGGACAGCGAGGGACAGTGAGGGGACAATGAGGGGACAGGGAAGGGACAGCGAGGGTGGCACTTGGGGACAGTGAGGGACAGTGAGGGACAGTGAGGGGACAGGGAGGGGACAGTAAGGGACAGCGAGGGTGGCACTTGGGGACAGCGAGGGGACAGTGAGGGACAGAGAGGGGACAGGGAGGGGACAGGGAGGGGACAGAGAGGGGACAGCGAGGGGACAATGAGGGGACAGTGAGGGACAGAAAGGGGACAGTGAGGGGAGAGCGAGGGGACAGCGAGGGTGGCACTTGGGGACAGTGAGGGGACAGTGAGGGGACAGCGAGGGACAGTGAGGGGACAGTGAGGGACAGTGAGGGGACAACGAGGGACAGTGAGGGTGGCACCTGGGGACAGAGCTGGGGGGACACAGGGGACAGGGAGGGGACAGTGAGGGTGGCACTTGGGGACAGTGAGGGGACAGTGAGGGGACAGTGAGGGGACAGCCTGGGGGGACACAGGGGACACGGGGGACAGTGAGGGACAGGGAGGGGACAGTGAGGGGACAATGAGGGGACAGTGAGGGACAGAGAGGGGACAGTGAGGGGAGAGCGAGGGACAGTGAGGGGACAGTGAGGGGACAGCGAGGGTGGCACCTGGGGACAGAGCTGGGGGCGTCTAAAAGGGTTTGGGGACAGCACTGGTGGCACTTGGGGACAGTTCTGGGGACATCTAAAGGGGTTGGGGACAGCGTTGGTGGCACTTGGGGACAGCGCTGGGGACATCTGAAGGGACTGGGGACACCTCTGGTGGCACTTAGGGACATCTGGAGGGGTTGGGGACATCTCAAAGGGGTTGGGGACAGCGCTGGGGACGTCTAAAGGGGCTGGGGACACCTCTGGTGGCAGCTGGGGACATCTGGAGGGGTTGGGGACACGTTTGGGGACATCTGGAGGGGTTGGGGACAGGTTTGAGGACACCTAAAAGGGTTGGGGACAGTGGTGGTGGCACTTGGGGACATCTGGAGGGGTTGGGGACAGCGCTGGTGGCACTTGGGGACAGCGCTGGGGGTGTCTAAAAGGGTTTGGGGACATCTGGAGGGGTTGGGGACAGTGGTGGTGGCACCTGGGGACATCTGGAGGGGTTGGGGACACGTTTGGGGACATCTTGAGGGCTTGGGGACAGGTTTGAGGACGCCTAAAAGGGTTGGGGACAGTGGTGGTGGCACTTGGGGACAGCGCTGGGGGAGTCTAAAAGGGTTTGGGACATCTGGAGGGGTTGGGGACAGCTGGTGGCATTTGGGGACATCTAAAGGAGTTTGGGACAGGTTTGGGGACATCTAAAGGGGTTGGGGACATCTTTGGGGACATCTAAAAGAGTTGGGGACAGCACTGGTGGCACTTGGGGACACCCACAGGGGTTGGGGACAGCTGCCAGGTGCCACCACCCACCCTGGGGACACCTTTTGGTCACCTGGGACTGGGGAGGTGACACTGGGGACAGGACAGGGGAGGTGACACCAAAGACGAGGTGACAGTGGGGACAGGGAGGTGACACCGAGGACGGGGAGGTGACACCGAGGACATGGAGGTGACACTGGGGATCGGGAGGTGACATCAAGGACGGGGAGGTGACATTGAGGTGACACTGGGGACAGGGAGGTGACACTGGGGACAGGACAGGGGAGGTGACACCGAGGACAGGGAAGTGGCACCGAGGACATGGAGGTGACACTGGGGATGGGGAGGTGACACCAAGGATGGGGAGGTGACATTGAGGTGACACTGGGGACAGGGAGGTGACATTGGGGACAGGACAGGGAGGTGACACTGAGGACAGGGAGGTGACACTGAGGACAGGACTGGGAGGTGACACCGAGGTGACACCAAGGACAGGGAGGTGACATTGGGGACAGTGGAGGTGACATTGAAGGGACACTGGGGACAGGACAGGGGAGGTGACACCGAGGTGACACTGGGGACAGGGAGGTGACACTGAGGACAGGACAGGGAGGTGACATTGAAGGGACACTGGGGACAGGACAAGGGAGGTGACACCAAGGACGGGGAAGTGACACCGAGGACATGGAGGTGACACTGGGGACAGGACAAAGATGAGGTGACACTGGGGACAGGGAGGTGACACTGAGGACAGGACAGGGAGGTGACACCGAGGTGACACCAAGGACAGGGGAGGTGACACCGGGGACATGGAGGTGACACTGGGGATGGGGAGGTGACATCAAGGATGGGGAGGTGACATTGAGGTGACATTGGGGACAGGGAGGTGACACTGGGGATGGGGAGGTGACACTGGGGACAGGACAGACTATGGGGAGGTGACACCAAGGTGACATTGGGGACATCGGTGGCCGTACCTTCCCCGGCTGCCCAGGCTGTGTCCAGCGCCGTCTCCACGTTCCCGTACATTGTCCCCAATGTCCCCAATGTCCCCAATGTCCCCAATGTCCCCAGTGTCCCCCAATGTCCCCAGTGTCCCCAATGTCCCCAATGTCCCCAGTGTCCCCAGTGTCCCCAGGGTCCCCAGTGTCCCCAGTGTCCCTGCTGATAACGCCCGCAGGGGACAAGGGGGGGACAGGATGTGGCCTCGGTGTCCCCTCCCCCCTGTCCCACAGGAGGTGGCACCAGGGCGCTGTCCCCAGCTGGGGTGTCGCTGTCACCACGGTGTCCCCAAGGCTGGGATGTCCCCAAGGGGGTGGCCAGGGTGGCACTGTCACCACCCCGAGGGTGGCACTGTCACCGGCGTGTCCCCAAGGCCAGGGTGTCCCCAAGGGTGCCACTGTCACCAGGATGTCCCCATGGCCAGAGTGCCACTGCCACCAAGGTGTCCCCAAGCCCAGGGTCACCAGAGTGTCCCCAGGGTGTCCCCAGGGTGTCCCCAAGGGTGCCACTGCCACCAAGGTGTCCCCAAGCCCAGGGTGGCACTGTCACCAGAGTGTCCCCAGGGTGTCCCCAGGGTGTCCCCGAGGGTGCCACTGCCACCAAGGTGTCCCCAAGCCCAGGGTGGCACTGTCACCGGGGTGTCCCCAGGGTGTCCCCAGGGTGTCCCCGAGGGTGCCACTGCCACCAAGGTGTCCCCAAGCCCAGGCTGGCACTGTCACCGGGGTGTCCCCAGGGCAGTGTCCCCAAGCCCAGAATGTCCCCAGAGTGTCCCCAGGGTGTCCCTGTCACCAGGATGTCCCCAGGGCACTGTCCAGGGTGTCATTGTCACTGGGGTGACCCCATGGCTGAGGTGGCACTGCCACCACGGTGTCCCCAGGGTGATGTCCCCAAGGCCAGGGTGTGTCCCTGTCCCCAAGGGTGGCACTGTCACCGGGGTGTCCCCAGGGTGTCCCCAGGGTGTCCCCGAGGGTGCCACTGTCACTGTGGTGTCCCCAAGGGTGCCACTGCCACCAAGGTGTCCCCAAGCTCAGGGTGGCACTGTCACCAGGATGTCCCCAGGGTGTCCCCAGGGTGTCCCCAAGGGTGTCACTGCCACCAAGGTGTCCCCAAGCCCAGGCTGGCACTGTCACCGGGGTGTCCCCAGGGCAGTGTCCCCAAGCCCAGAATGTCCCCAGAGTGTCCCCAGGGTGTCCCTGTCACCAGGATGTCCCCAGGGCACTGTCCAGGGTGTCATTGTCACTGGGGTGTCCCCAAGCCCAGGGTGGCACTGCCACCACGGTGTCCCCAGGGTGATGTCCCCAAGGCCAGGGTGTGTCCCTGTCCCCAAGGGTGGCCCTGTCACCAGGGTGTCCTCAGGGTGTCACCAAGGTGTCCCTGTCACCACAGCGTCCCCAAGGGTGTCACTGTGACCGTGGTGTCCCCAAGGCCAGGGTGTCCCCAGGTCAGTGTCACCCGGGTGTCCCTGTCACTGTGCTGTCCCCCGGGTGGTGTCCCCAAGGCCAGCGTGTCCCTGTCACCCGAATGTCACCGTCACCAGGGCGGTGTCCCCCGGGTGGTGTCCCCACGGCCAGGATGTCCCCAAGGGTGTCACTGTCCCCACGGTGTCCCCACGGCCGGGATGTCCCCAAGGTGGTCTCCAGAGTGCCACTGTCACCGGGGTGTCCCCAAGCCCAGGGTGGCACTGTCACCAAGGTGTCCCCATGGCAGTGTCACAAGGTCCCTGTCACTGTCCCCACAATGCCCCCAAGCCCCTGTCCCTTGTCCCCAGGGTGTCCCCAGAGTGTCCCCAGTCCACACGGCCTGTCCCCACCCCCGGATGTCCCCAAGGGGGGGTGGCACTGTCCCCAGGCTGTCCCCACCCCCGGATGTCCCCAGGGCCCCACAGGAAGGGCCGGGCGCTATCGGCCCCGGCCAGGCCCGGCCACCTCCTGCCACCAATGCCACCAATGTCACCAATGTCACCTCAGCGGCCTCTCACTGTTCCCTCAGTGTCACCAAGTGTCCCCTCAGTGTCCCCATTGTCACCCAATGTCACCTCTGCGCCACCTTCTGTCCCCTCACTGTCACCTCCTGTCCCCTGGGTCACCAAGTGTCCCCCAGTGTCACCTCGGTGTCCCCAAATGTCCCCTCAGTGTCCCCCAGTGTCACCTCGGTGTCCCCTCGGTGTCCCCTCAGTGTCCCCAAATGTCCCCTCAGTGTCCCCCAGTGTCACCTCAGTGTCTGATGGGACATTTGGGGACACTGAGGGGACACTGAGGGACATTTGGGGACACAGGGGACACTGAGGTGGCACCGAGGGGAAATTTGGGGACATTGAGGTGGCACTGAGGTGACACTGAAGGGACAATTTGGGACATTTGGTGTCACTGCGGAGAAACTGAGGGCGAGACCTGGGGACACTGAGGGGACATTTCTGACACTTGGGGACATTTGGGGACATTTGGTGACACCGAGGCGACCCACGGAGCGCCGCCCCCACCGCCGCCGCCTTTCCCGCCCCCAGCCGCACTGCGATTGGTCCATGGCGCTGATTGACAGAAGCGCGGACCAATCGGAAACGAGCACCGCGCAAACGCGGAAGCGCTGAGTGTTCAAGCGGAAATGAGCCGCCCTCTACGCGTTGTGATTGGCTCGAACTCTTGATTGACAGTCAAATAGACCAATAAAAACAGAGAACCGAGAAACAGCGCTTCGATTGGCTTACCGCTTTGATTGACGCGAACGCGGGCCAATCAGAACAAAGCACCGCCCAAACGCGGAAGAGGCGCGTCTCTCGCTGGAATTTTGGGGGTCCCCATTCCAGATGTTGGGGGTCCCCGCTCACCCTTGACCTTTGGGGGTCCCGCCCAGATGTTGAGGTCCTCATCCAGATGTTGGGGTCCCAACCAGGACTCTCCCAACACTGGGAGGGGCCCCCATGCCAGATGTTGGGGGTCCCATCACCCAAATTTCTAAGTCCTCATTCCAGATGTTGGGGGTCCCATCATCCATCGGCGCCCCCATCCAGATGTTGAGGCCCCACCCCCTCCCAAACCCCGCCCTTCCCCCACCCCCTCTCTGCCCCTCCCCCCATCCTGGGCGTGGCTACGAACCCTCCTCGGCCCCTCCCCCCAGGAACTCTCCAATCAGCTTGGCCAGGGGGCCGGGCCTCTCCTCGGGCAGCCAATGGGAGGCGCCGGGCAGGAGGCGGAGGCGGGCGGAGGGGCGGAGCCAGCGCAGGTGGGCGGGGCCAAGGCGCGGGTCCAGGAAGGCGTCGCGGGAGCCCCAGAGCAGCAGCGTGGGGGGAGGGGGCGGCTCCCGCGGGATGGGCGTGGCCCTGGGGAGGGGGAGGGGACAGGTCAGGGACACCTGGGGACACCTGGGGAACATGGGGACAGGGTCAGGGACACCTGGGGACAGGTCAGGGACACCTTGGGGACACCTGGGGACACCTGGGGAACATGGGGACAGGGTCACGGACACCTGGGGACAGGTCAGGGACACCTGGGGACACCTGGGGACACCTTGGGGACACCTGGGGACACCTGGGGACACATGGGGGACACGGGACAGGTCAGGGACACCTTGGGGACACCTGGGGACACCTGGGGAACATGGGGACAGGGTCACGGACACCTGGGGACAGGTCAGGGACACCTTGGGGACACCTGGGGACACCTGGGGAACATGGGGGGGACACCTGGGAGTGGGGGACACCTGGGGACACCTGGGGACACCTGGGGACATGGGGACAGGTCACGGACACCTTAGGGGACACCTTGGGGACACCTGGGGGAGGTTGAGGTTTATGGGACACTTGGTTGGGCGGGGGGGACATGGGGGACAGGGGTCAGGGACACCTGGGGGACACCTTGGGGACACTTGGGGACACCTGGGGGACATGGGGACATGGGGACAGGGTCAGGACACCTGGGGACACCTGGGGACACAGGGGAGAGGATCAAGGACACCTGGACACACCCCAACCGGAGCACCCAAAGCCAGCTGGGAGCATCCAAATGGGGTCCCACCACCCAACTGGGGGCACCCAAACCCAACTGGGATCACCCAATGGGGTCCCACCACCCCAAAGGCACCCAAGCCCAGCTGGGAACATCCCAAACCCAACTGAGAGACACCCCAACCCAACTGGGACCACCCCAAACCCAACTGGGAGCACCCAATGGGGTCTCACCACCACAACCACCAACTGGGAACACCCAAACCCAACTGGGACATCCCAGCACCCCACACCACAACTGGGACACCCATTGGGGTCCCACCACCCAACCACCCACTGGGGTCACCCAAAACCCAACTGGGAGCACCCCAAACCCAACTGGGAGCACCCAATGGGGGTCCCACCACCCAACTGGGACCACCCAACCCCCGGGAGCCCAAATGGGGTCCCACCAAACGCAGCTGGGGACACCCAATGAGTCACCACCACGCAGCTGGGGTGCACCCAATGGGGTCCCACCACCAAGAGCATCCCAAACCCAGCTAGGAGCATCCCAAACCAACTGGGAACACCCAATGGGGTCCCACCACCACAACCACCCAACTGGGGTCACCCAAACCCAACTGAGAGCATCAAAAAGAAAGATAAAAGCACTAAAAAATGGGGTCCCCACTACACCAACAGGATCACCCCAAAAGGACACCCAACTGGGAGCACCCAAACCCAACTGGGAGCACACCCAAACCCAACTGGGAACACCCAATGGGGCGTCCCAACCACAACCAAGGAGCACCCAAAAAAAAACCCAACTAGGGAGCACCCAAACCCCAACTGGGAGCACCCAAACCCAACTGGAAACAGAACCCAAACCCAACTGGGAGCACCCAAACCCAACTGGGAACATCTCAATGGGGTCCCACACAACCACCCAACTGAGGGCACCCAAACCCAACTGGGAGCACCCAATGGGATCCCACCACCCAACTGGGAGCACCCAGACCCAACTGGGAAATCACTTGTATGGGGTCCCACCACCACAACAACCCACTGAGGCACCCAAGCCCAACTGGGGTCACCCCAAACCCACACTGGGACCAACCCAAACCCAACTGGGAAGCACCAGGGGCAATGGGTTACCACAACCCAACTGGGAGCACCCAATGAGGTCCCACCACCCAACTGGATCACCCAATGGGGTCCCACCACCCAATGAGAAAGACACCCAAACCCAACTGGGATCCATGGGGTCCGACCACCCCACTGGGATCACCCAAACACTGGGATCACCCTTGGGGTCCCAACCACCCCAACAAACTGGGTCACCCACCGGAAGGGGGCAGCGCAAACCCAACTGGGAGCACCCAATGAGGTCCCACACCACCGGACACCCCAACCCAGCTGGGAACTTCATATGGGGTTACAGCCACAGGCGCACCACCACCCACTGGGAGCACCCCAAGCCCAACTGGGGGCACCCAACACCGACAGCATAGGGGGACCCCAAACCAACTGGGAGCACCCAAGCCAATGGGCCACCCAATGGGGTCGTCCACTCACACTGGGCCACCCAAACCCACCTGGATCCCCATCCAAAACCCTAACGGGGACACCCACTGGGGCACCCCAGCTGGAGCACCCGTGGGGCCCCCTGGGCCCCCACCCATGCCCCCCAAAGGTCCTGAGGGGAACCAACCCTGGGGGCACCCAATGGGGGTGGCGGCCACTGAGCATCCCAAACCCAGGGGACATCCCAACCGGCTGGGGTCGCTGTGGGGTCACCTGGGACACCCCCCAACTGGGCGCCCATTGGGGTCCACACACCCCCCCCTGGAGGCTACCCCCTGGGAGCACCCAAACCCACTGGGGCACCCAAGGGTCCCCCCTGGGGCCCCAAACCCAAACGGGCCAATGGGGTCTCAACCACACCACTGGGAACACCCAAAGGTCTCACCACCCAGGAGACACCCAAACCAACTGGGAGCACCCAAACAAGCTGGGATCACCCAATGGGTTCCCCCACCTTCGGACCACCCCCACCACCCCAGCTGGGATCATCCAGTGGGGGTCCCACCACCCACAAGGGAGCCCAAAGGGAGCAGCCAACTGGGAACACAACAAGAGCACAGTGGGGTCTCACCCCACAACCCAACCCAACTGGGACCAACATGTGCAGGCACGAGGGCCACCCAAGAGCATCCCAAACCCAACTGGGGGCATCCCAAACCCAACTGGGAGCACCCAATGGGGGTCCCACCACCACAACCAACCCAGCTGAGGTACTGGTCCAACTGGGGTCACCCAAACCCAACTGGGGGAGCACCCCAAACCCAACTAGGAGCACCCAAACGCTGGGGTCCAGCACCCAGGTGGGGCACCCAATGAGCCCCCCAACTGGGGCGAACTGGGGCGGACCACCCAACTGGGGTCCCCACCCCAATGGGGCCCGCACCCAATGAGCATCCCAAACCCAGCTGGGAGACATCCCAAACCCCCCAACTGGGGTCAGGGCACCCAATGGGGGTCCCACCACCAACTAGGATCACACCCAAGCCCAGCTACAAGGTCACCTTGGGGTCCCACCACCCCAACCACCCACCTGCAGCCCAAAGTTAAGAGCCCAGCTAGGGAGCATCCCAAGCAACTGGGAGCTGGGAGCACCCAGTGGGGTCCCACACCACTCAACTGGGAGCACCCAAAACGCCCAACTGCACAGGAACATCTCAATGGGGTCTCACCACCACAGCCACCCAACTGGGGAACACGCACAATCAGGTCTCCACCACCCAATTGGGAGCACCCAAACCCAGCTGGGAGCACCCAAACCAAGCTGGGACACCCAATGGGGGACCACCACGTGGGACCCCCAAAACAACTGGGATCATCCAATGGGGGGTCACCACCCAAAATTGGGGCACCCAACCACTGGGAACATCTCAATGGGGTTCACCACAACCACCCAACTGGGACCACCCAGGTCCCCCCTGCCGCCTGAGCATCCCAAACCCAACTGGGAGCACCCAAACCCAACTGGAGCACCCCACAAATGGTGGCACTCCCACAACCAACCACAGCAAAGCCACCTTTGGACACCCAAACCACTGGGGGCCCCACGCCCAACTGGGAGCACCCAAAAACCCAACTGGGAGCACCCAAACCCAACTGGGAGCATCCCAAAAACTGAGCACCAAGGGGTGCAACACCCCACTGGGATCACCCAAACCCAACTGGGAGCACCCAATGGGGTCCACCACCACAACCACCCAACTGAGGTCACCCAAACCCAACTGGTGGAGCATCCCAAAAACCCAACTGGGGAGCACCCAGACCAAACCGGGGGACATCTCAATGGGGTGACACCCCAAAATGGAAGGAAAATGGGGGGGGAACAACCCAAACTCAACTAGGGGGGGGCCCCCCCAAACCCAACTGGGAAGCACCCAAACCCAACTGGGGACATCCCAAACCCTGGGAGCACCCCAAAACCCGGGAAAAACCAATGGGGGTCCAACCCAAACCAACTGGGGCCCCAAACCCCCACCTGGGGAGCAACCCCGGGACCCCACCTGGGGTCACCAAAACAAGGGGGGGGACCCCCACGGGGGGAGCCCCCCCCAGCCACCGACAGTTGGGTGGGTAGAAGGGGGGGGCCGCGGTGGGGCTGAAGGAGCGAGTCCTGGGCGCCCCCCGCGGGGTCCGGGATGGGTCAGGGCGCTGGTCAGGAACCACCGCACCAGCTGGGGACCCCAAAAATTGGGGAAGGGGGGGGGGGGACACCGAAAATTGGGAGGAAAATGGGAAAAAAGCGGGGGGAGAAAGCCCCAAATGGGAGAAATTGGGGGAGGGGGGAAATGGGGCTTGGGGGGCACCCAAAATTGGGGAAAAATGGGGGAAATCAGGGCTGAGGGGACAACAGAAATTGGGGAGAAAATGGGAAATGGGGTTTGGAGGAACCACCGCGCACCAGCTGGGGGCACAAATAGGGGAAAAATGGGGGAAATCAGGGCGGGGGAACCCAAAATTGGGGGAAATGGGGAAATCAGGGCTGGGGGCACCCAAAATTGGGGGGAAATGGGGAAATCAAAATTGGGGGGGGCGCTGGTCAGGAACCACTGCACCAGCTGGGAGGGCACCCAAAATTGGGGGGAAATCAGGGCTGGGGGGACACCCAAAATTGGGAGGAAAATGGGGGAAATCAGGGTTGGGGGCACCCCACCGGGGGAACAAGAAATCAGGGCTGGGGGGCACCCGAAATTGGGGAGAAAATGGGGGAAATCAGGGCTTGGGGGGCACTCAAAAAATTGGATAAAAATGGAGGGGAAATCCCAAAAGGGGGAGGGGAAATGGGGGGACAAATTTGGGAAGGGCTGGGGGCAATGGGAGCCCAAAAATTTGGGATAAAATAGGGGAAATCAGGGCTGGGGGGCGCTGGTCAGGAACCACCACACCAGCTGGGGGGGCACCGAAAATTGGGGAAAAATGGGGGAAATCAGGGCTGGGGGGCACACCCAATGGGGGACATCCAAAAAAAAAATTGGGGGAAAAATTAGGGGGTTCTGGGACCCCAAAAATTGGGGATAAAATGGGGGGGGAAGGTGAAAATTAGGGACAAAATGGGGGGGGAACAAAAACTGGGGACAAAGTGGAGGAAATCAGGGCTGGGGGGACACCACGGGGCACACCCAAAATTGGGGACAATGGGAAAAGGGACTGGGGAGGCGAGGAAGGAAAGGAGAGAACGCACACTGGGGGGGACACCAGGGCAACCCAAAATTGGGGACACAGAAAATTGGGGACACCCAAAACTGGGGACACCCAAAACTGGGGACAAAATGGGGGGACACCAAAAACTGGGGACACCGAAGGGGGACACCAAGAATTGGGGGACAAAGTGGGGGGACACTGAAGGAAATTGGGGGGAAAATAGGGAAAATCAGGGCTGGGGGAACACCAGGGGACACCAAAAATTGGGGACAAAATGGGGGAAATCAGGGCTGGGGGGACACCAAGAACTGGGGACAAAGTGGGGGAAATCAGGGCTGGGTGGCACCAAACCCCCCAAAATTTGGGATAAAATGGGGGATGGGGAAAACAAGGGTTGGGGGGTGCCATGACCCCGAAAATTGGGGATGAAATGGCAGAAATTAGGGCTGGGGGACACCAAGGGGTCACCGAGAATTTGGGGACAAAATGGGGAAATCAGGGCTGGGGGGACACCGAAAATTGGTGACAAAATGGGGGGACACCCAAAATTGGGGACAAATGGGGGAAATTTGGGCTGGGTAGCACCAAACCCCCCCAAAACTGGGGACAAAATGGGGAAAATGGGGGGTGGGAGGTGCTGGGACCCCAAAAATTGGGGGCGAAATGGGGAAAATGGGGGTTGGGAGGTGCTGGGACCCCAAAAATTGGGGGCGAAATGGGGAAAATGGGGGTTGGGAGGTGCTGGGACCCCAAAAATTGGGGGCGAAATGGGGAAAATGGGGGTGGGAGGTGCTGGGACCCCGAAAATGTGGCAGCTGGGTGGTGGCAAACAGCCTGAAATTGGGGACAAAGTGGGGGACACAAGGTCTGGGTGGTGCCACCAGCCCCAAAATTTGGGACAGAGAGGGGGACAAAGCTTCGAGGATCGGTGTCACCCCTTGAGGAGCTCCTTGGGGTGGCAGATGGCACCGAGGGGACAGGGAGGGGACAGAGGGGGGACAGGGAAGTGACAGAGGGACAAGGAGGGGACAGAGGGGACAGAAGGGGACAGAGGGACAGAGGGACAGAGAGGGGACAAGGAGGGGACAGAGGGGACAGAGAGGTGACAGGGAGGGGACAGGGGGACAGAAGGGACAGGGAGGTGACAGAGGGGACAGAGGGACAGAGGGGACAGGGAGGGGACAGAGGGAACCTGGAGGGGACAGGGAGGGGACAGAAGGGACAGAGGGACAGGGGACAGGGAGGGGACAGAGGGGGGACAGGGGGACACACAAGGGACAGGGAGGGGACAGAAGGGGACAGAGAGGTGACAGAGGGACAGGGAGGTGACAGAGGTGACAAAGAAGTGACAGAGGGGACAGGAAGGGGACAGAGGGACAGAGGGAACCGGGAGGGGACAGGGGGGACACACAAGGGACAGGGAGGGGACAGAGAGGGGATGGGAGGACAGAAGGGGCACAGAGGGGACAGAGGGGACGGGGAGGTGACAGAGGTGACAGAGGTGACAGAGGGGACAGAGGGGCCAGGCTGACCTGGAAGTCAGCCAGGGACAGCAGCAGCTCGGGCAGCCAGGGCAGCTGGAACAGGAACACGTAACAGGAGCGGAGCAGCTGCGACGGGTGACGGGCGGTGAAAGCTGGCACGGGGACAGGGAGGGGACACCGTGGGGACAGGGCCACCGCCGTGCCACCATGGGGCGGCCACCACAGGGACAGGGCCACCGTGGGGACAGCGACAGGGCCACCACAGGGAAAGGGATGCCACAGCGTCACCGTGGGGACAGCGACAGGGATCCCAGTATCCCCAGAGTCCCCAACGTCCCCAATGTCCCCCCAGTGTCCCCAATGTGTCCCCAATGACCCCAAGTATTCCCAATGTCTCCAATCCCCCCAATGTCCCCAACATCCCCCTCTGTCCCCTCGTGTCCCCATTGTCCCCAAGGTCCCCAATGTCCCCAATGTCCCCAACATCCCCAATGCCCCCAATACCCCGAATGTCCCCAGTGTCCCCAAGGTCCCCAACATCCCCATTGTCCTCAGTGTCCCCAATGTCCCCAACATTCCAAAGTGTCCCCAATGTCCTCAATGTCCCCAGCGCCCCAATGTCCCCTGCTGTCCCCGCTGTCCCCTGTCACCTGCCATCACCCCCTGTGGGGCGCGTCCATCACCACCCCCAATCCCCCCAATGTCCCCAACGTCCCCAATCCCCCCAATGTCCCCAATGTCCCCAATCCCCCCAATGTCCCTTCATGCCCCCATTGTCCCCGCTGTCCCCATTGTCCCCAGGTGTCCCCACTGTCCCCACTGTCCCCAACATCCCCATTGTCCCCAACGCCCCCAATCCCCCCCAATGTCCCCAGTGTCCCCATTGTCCCCAACGCCCCCAACATCCCCCGCTGTCCCCAGTGTCCCCGGTGTCACCTGCCATCACCCCCCTGTGGGGCGCATCCATCACCACCCCCAATGTCCCCAATGTCCCCAGTGTCCCCAACATCCCCGGTGTCCCCTGTCACCTGCCATCACCGCCCTGTGGGGCGCGTCCATCACCACCCCCAATGTCCCCAGTGTCCCCAGTGTCCCTGGTGTCCCCGGTGTCCCCGGTGTCACCTGCCATCACCCCCTGTGGGGCGCGTCCATCACCACCCCCAATGTCCCCAATGCCCCCAATGTCCCCAATGTCCCCAATGGTCCCCAACATCCCCCGGTGTCCCCTGTCACCTGCCATCACCCCCCTGTGGGGGCGGCCCATCACCACCCCCAATGTCCCCAATGCCCCCAATGTCCCCAATGTCCCCAGTGTCCCTGGTGTCCCCGGTGTCCCCGCTGTCACCTGCCATCACCCCCCTGTGGGGCGCGTCCATCACCACCCCCAATGTCCCCAATGTCCCCAATGTCCCCGGTGTCCCCGGTGTCACCTGCCATCACCCCCCTGTGGGGCGCGTCCATCACCACCAGCTTCTCCACCAGCCGGGGGTGACTCGAGGCCACCTCCCAGGCCAGGACCCCTCCCCAGTCGTGTCCCACCAGGACGCAGCGCGGGCGCGCCCGCCGGTGTCCCCAGCGCCTCGATGACGTCGCGGATGTCGCCGAGCAGCAGCTCCAGCCGGTAGCGCTCCCGGCCCCGCGGCTTCTCCGAGTCCCCGCAGCCGCGCAGGTCCAGCGCCACCACCCGGAACCGCGCGCTCAGCTCGGGCAGCAGGTGGCGCCAGCAGAACCTGGGGACAGCGGGGACAGCTGGGGGGACAGCTGGGGGACAGCTGGGGACACCTGGGGACAGCTGAGGGGACAGCTGGGGACAGCGTGGGGATACCCTGGGGACAGCGCGGGGACAGCGGTGACACCCGGGGGACACCCTGGGGACAGCATGGGGACACCCTGGGGACACGCGGGGACAGCTGGGGACAAGCGGGGACAGCTGGGGACAGCTGGGGACACCTGGGGACAGCATGGGGACACCCTGGGGACACGCGGGGACAGCTGGGGACAAGCGGGGACAGCTGGGGACAGCTGGGGACAGCGTGGGGACACCCTGAGGACACTGTGGGGACAGCTGGGGACACCCTGGGTACAGCTGGGAACAACTGGGGACACGTGGGGACAGCTGGGGACACGCGGGGACAGCGCGGAGACAGCGTGGGGACACCGTGGGGACAGCTGGGGACAACTGGGGACAGTGGTGACACCCTGGGGACAGCTGGGCATGTGTGGAGGACACCTGGGGACACCTGGGGACAGAGGTGGCACCAAGGGGACAGGGGCAGGGGGGGTGTGGGGACACCTGGGGACACATGGGGACCCTCGGGGGGACACCTTGGGGACACTTGGGGGACCCTTGGGGACCCTTGGGGACACTTGGTGACCCTTGGGGACACTTTGGGGACACCTTGGGGACACTTGGGGGACCCTTGGTGACCCTTGGGGACACTTTGGGGACACCTGGGGGACACTTGGGGGACCCTTGGGGACATTTGGTGACATTTGGTGACATTTGGGGACACTTGGTGACATTTGGGGACATTTGGGGACATTTGGGGACACTGACCAGTTCTGGGGGAAGCCGTGGAGCAGCAGCATCAGGGGGGCCCCGGGGGGACCCCGAGTGACGTAATGGAGACGCAGCCCCGAGCCCTGGGGACACCACCGGGGGGGACATTGGGGACAAAGGGGGACAGGGACACCTTGGGGACAGCCTCAAAGCAGCCCCGCCCCCCCAAAATTCCTCCCAAAAATCCCCCCCCCCCAAAAAAATCCAGCAAAAAAAATTCCCCTAAAAGGTCCCAAAAATGGCCCCAAATCCCCCCCAAATTCGCCCAAAAATCCCCTAAAAAAATCCAGCAGAAATGCCCCTAAAAGGTCCCCAAAAATTCCCCAAATTCCCCAAAATGCCCCTGAACCTCCCCAACCCCCCCAAATCCCCCCCCGGACCCCCCAAAACCTCCCCATATGCCCCTAAAATGCCCCAAAAATCCCCCCCAGGACCCCCAGTCACTTCCAGGACCCCCCCAAATCCCCCCCAGGATCCCCCAAAATCCCCCAGGACACCCCAAGATCTCCCAAATCCTCCCCCACCACCCCCCCAAATCACCCAATCTGCTCCTCAGAACCCCCCAAAATCCCCCCAAATTATCCCCAGGACGCCCCAAAACCTCCTCAGACCCCCCAACACCCCCCGCCCCAGAACCCCCCAAATCCCCCCAAATGTCCCCCTAAAATGCCCCTAAAGCCCAAAAAAAAACCCCAAAAAATCCCCAAAACCCCCCAAACCCCTCCAAGACCCCCCAAACCCCCCAAACCCCCCAGAATCCCCTCCAAATGCTCCGAAAATGCTCCCCAAATCCCCCAGAACCCCTCAAAACTCCCCCAAAATCCTCCTAAAATCTCCCCAAAATCCCCCCAAAAGCCCCCAAATTCCCCCTAGGATCCCCCAGATCCCCTCAGGACCCCCCAAAATCCCCCCCCGAGCCACCCAAAACCCCTCCAGGACCCCAAAAATCGCCCCAAAATCCTCCCAAAACCCCTCTAAAACCCCTCCAGGACCCCCCAAATCCCCCCAGGACCCCCAAAAATCCCCCCCAAAATCCCCCCAAACCCCCCGTACCCCCTCACCTTGATCTCCAGGTGCCGGTGCTCCCCGATGGTGCCGTCCCAAAATCCCCCCAAAACCCCCAAAATCGCCCCGAAATCCCCCCAAAACCCCTCTAAAACCCCTCCAGGACCCCCAAAATCCCCCCAGGACCCCCAAAATCGCCCCCAAACCCGCCCAGTCCCCCCCAAACATCCCCGTACCCGCAACCTCAGGTGCCAGTGCTCCCCAAAGGTGCCGTCCCAAAACCCCCCCAGGACCCCCAAAAATCGCCCCAAAATCCTCCCAGGACCCCCAAAACCCCCTCCAGGACCCCCAAAAATCGCCCCAAAATCCCCCCAGGACCCCCAAAATCCCCCCAGGACCCCCCAAACCCCCCGTACCCCCGTACCTTCAGCCGCAGGTGCCGGTGCTCCCCGAAGGTGCCGTCCCAAAACCCCCCAAAACCCCTCCAGGACCCCCAAAACCCCCCAGGACCCCCCGAATCCCCCCAAAACCCCTCCAGGACCCCCAAAACCCCTCCAGGACCCCCAAAATCGCCCCAAAATCCTCCCAAAACCCCTCCAGGATCCCCAAAAATCGCCCTAAAATCCCCCCAAAACCCCCTAAAACCCCCCCAGGACCCCCAAAATCTCCCCCAACCCCCCAAACCCCCCCCAACCCCCCCGTACCTTGAGCCGCAGGTGCCGGTGCTCCCCGAAGGTGCCGTCCCAAAACCCCCCAAAACCCCCAAAATCCCCCCAGGACCCCCAAATCCCCCCAAAACCCCTCCAGGACCCCCAAAATCGACCCAAATCCCCCCAAAACCCCTCCAGGACCCCCAAAATCGACCCAAATCCCCCCAAAACCCCTCCAGGACCCCCAAAACCCCTCCAGGACCCCTAAAATAGACCCAAAATTCCCCAAAATCCCCCCAGGACCCCCAAAATCCCCCCAGGACCCCCCAAACCCCCCGTGCCCCCCGTACCTTGAGCAGCAGGTGCCGGTGCTCCCCGAAGGTGCCGTCCCAAATCCCCCAAAAACCCCTCCAGGACCCCCCAAAATGGCCCCAAAATCCCCCCCAAAACCCCTCTAAAAATCCCCCCAGGACCCCCAAATCCCCCCAAAACCCCTCCAGGACCCCCAAAATCGACACAAAACCCCCCCAAAACCCTCCAGGACCCCCAAAACCCCTCCAGGACCCCTAAAATAGACCCAAAATTCCCCCAAAATCCCCCCAGGACCCCCAAAATCCCCCCAAACCCCCCGTACTCCCGTACCTTGAGCCGCAGGTGCCGGTGCTCCCCGAAGGTGCCGTCCCAAATCCCCCCAAACCCCTCCAGGACCCCCAAAAATCGCCCCAAAATCCCCCCAAAACCCCTCTAAAATCCACCCAGGACCCCAAAATCTCCCCAATCCCCTTCAAACCCCCCCACGTACCTTGAGCCGCAGGTGCCGGTGCTCCCGAAGGTGCGGTCCCAAAACCCCCCAAACCCCTCCAGGACCCCCAAATCCCCCAAAACCCGTCCAGGACCCCCCAAAACCCTCCAGGGACCCCCAAAATCGCCCCAAAATCCTCCCAAAACCCCTCCAGGATCCCCAAAAAATCGCCCTAAAATCCCCCCAAAACCCTCTAAAATCCCCCCAGGCCCCCGAAATCTCCCCAATCCCCCAAACCCTCCAAACCCCCTGTACCTTGAGCCGCAGGTGCCGGTGCTCCCCGAAGGTGCCGTCCCAAAACCCCCCAAAACCCCCAAAAGGACCCCCAGGACCCCCAAACCTCCCAAAAACCCTCCAGGACCCCCAAAAATCGACCCAAATCCCCCAAAACCCCTCCAGGACCCCCAAAATCGACCCAAATCCCCCCAAAACCCCTCCAGGACCCCCAAAACCCCTCCAGGACCCCTAAAATAGACCCAAAATTCCCCCAAAATCCCCCCAGGACCCCCCAAACCCCCAAAACCCCCGTACCTTGAGCCGCAGGTGCCGGTGCTCCCCGAAGGTGCCATCCCAGAACCCCTCCAGGACCCCCAAAATCCCCCCAGGACCCCCCAAACCCCTCCAATCCCCCCGTACCTTGAGCCGCAGGTGCCGGTGCTCCCCGAAGGTGCCGTCCCAGAACCCCCAGGACCCCCCAACCCCCCCGTGCCCCCCGTACCTTGAGCCGCAGGTGCCGGTGCTCCCCGAAGGTGCCGTCCCAGAACCTCTCCAGGACCCCCCAAAATCCCCAGGACCCCCAAACCCCCAAAACCCCGCGTACCTTGAGCCGCAGGTGCTGGTGTCCCTGGTGGTGTTTGTGGTGTCCCTGCTGGTGTTTGAGCAGCTCCTGGTGGTGTTTGTGGAGTTCTGTGGTGATGGTTTTGGTGTCCCTGGTGGTGTTTGTGGAGTTCTGTGGTGATGGTTTTGGTGTCCCTGGTGGTGTTGGTGGTGTCTCTGGTGGTGGTTTTGGTGTCCCTGGTGGTGTTTGTGGTGTCTCTGGTGGTGTTTGTGGTGTCCCTGCTGGTGTGTGAGCAGTGTTCGCGGTGGGTGTCTGTGGAGATCCTATGGTGTTTGGTGATTTTTGGTGTCTGTGGTGTTTGTGGTGTCCCTGGTGATGGTTGTTGTGGTGTTTCTGGTGGTGTTTGTGGTGTCCCTGGTGGTGTTTGTGATCTGTGGTGTCCCTGCTGGTGTGTGTGAGCGTGCTGTGGAGATCCTATGGTGTTAGTGGTGTCTCTGGTGATGGTTTTGGTGTCCTGGTGGTGTTTGTGGTGTCCCTGGTGGTGTCTGTGGTGTCCCTGCTGGTGTGTGAGCAGCTCCCACCGGTGTCCCTGGAGCTCCTCCTGCCGTCCCCGCAGGCGCCGCCCTCACCTCATCCTCTCCTGCTCCCTCCTGAGCCGCTCCTTCTCGCGCTCCACCTGCTCGGCCTGGGCCTTGAGGGCCTTCGCTCCTCCTTCTCGCCCCGCTTGAACTGCTCGAAGGAGTCGCTCGAGGACTTGGCCGCCGCCGCCGGCGCCGCCGGGTGCTTCTGCACCAGCGACGCCCACGAGCCCATGTTCTTGATCTTCAGGTCCTGCAGGAGATGGGGGAGTCACCACCAGGCCACCACGAGGTCACCACGAGGTCTGGGATCCACCAGGATCCACCAAAACTGTGGTGGACACCATGGGATCCTCTGGTGGCTTTGTCCTGAACCTGGAGCCAACCTGGAGTTCCCTCAGCCTGGTGGGATCTCAGCAGGTTCTCCCAGATCCAACCCTGGAGTTCTCCAGGTCCCTCAGCCTGGTGGGATCTCAGCAGGTTCTCAAGGTCCCTCAGCCTGGTGGGATCTCAGGGGCTTCTCCCACACCCATTCCTGGAGTTCTCCAGCTCCCTCAGCCTGGTGGGATCTCAGGAGCTTCTGAAGGTCCCTCAGCCTGGTGGGATCTCAGCAGGTTCTCCCAGATCCAACCCTGGAGTCCTCCAGGTCCCTCAGCCTGGTGGGATCTCAAAGGGGTTCTCCCAGATCCACCCACGAGGTCTGGGATCCACCAGGATCCACCAAAACCATGGTGGACACCATGGGTTCCTCTGGTGGCTTTGTCCTGAGGACCTGGAGCCAACCTGGAGTTCCCTCAGCCTGGTGGGATCTCAGCAGGTTCTCAAGGTCCCTCAGCCTGGTGGGATCTCAGGAGGTTCTCAAGGTCCCTCAGCCTGGTGGGATCTCAGGAGGTTCTCAAGGTCCCTCAGCCTGGTGGGATCTCAGGGGCTTCTCCCACACCCATTCCTGGAGTTCTCCAGCTCCCTCAGCATGGTGGGATCTCAAAGGGGTTCTCCCAGATCCAGCCACGAGGTCTGGGATCCACCAAGATCCACCAGAACCATGGTGGACACCATGGGATCCTCTGGTGGCTTTGTCCTGAGGAGCCAACCCAGTGGGATCTCAGTGGCTTCTGAAGGTCCCTCAGCCTGGTGGGATCTCAGGAGGTTCTCCCAGATCCAGCCACGAGGTCTGGGATCCACCAGAACCATGGTGGACACCATGGGATCCTCCAAGGGCTTTGTCCTGAGGACCTGGAGCCAACCTGGTGGGATCTCAGGAGCTTCTGAAGGTCCCTCAGCCTGGTGGGATCTCAGGGGCTTCTCCAGGTCCCTCAGCCTGGTGGGATCTCAGGAGCTTCTCCAGGTCCCTCAGCCTGGTGGGATCTCAGGAGCTTTGCCCAGACCCAACCCTGGAGCTCCCCAGCTCCCTCAGCCTGGTTTTTTGCCCCAAATTTGGGGTTTTTTTCCCCAAAACTTGGGGGGTTTTTCGCCCCAAATTTGGGGTTTTTTTTACCAAAAATTAGGATTTTTTTTCCCCAAATCTGGGAATTTTTTTTTTCCCCAAAAACTGGGAAATTTTTGTCCAAAATTTGGGCATTTTTTCTCCAAAATTTGTTTTTTCCCCCAAAACTTAGGGTTTTTTTTTCCCCAAAATCTGTGGGGTTTTTTTTCCCAAAAATTTGGATTCTTTTTGCCCAAAATTTTGGGGTTTTTACCACAAAATAAAGTTGGTTTATTTTTTCCAAAATTTCGGGGTTTTTTTTCCCCAACATTTAGTTTTTTTTTTTTTTTCCATAATTTGGGTTTTTTCCCCCAGATCTGGGAATTTTTTGCCGAAAATTTGGGATTTTTTTTTTTTTGCCCAAAATTTGGTGGTTTTTGCCCAAAATTCGGCGGTTTTTGCCCAAAATTTGGGGGTTTTTTACCCGATTTTTTTTTTTTCCCCCCAAAATTGGAATTTTCCTCGTTACCTTTTTGGGGGCCACGGGCGTTTTGGGCTCCGGTTTCTGCCGCTCCTTGTCCGGGGCGGGCGGCGTCGCTTCCGGGGGCGGATCACGGCCCGAGCCCCTCCCCCCTCCAGGGGCTTCAGCTCCGGCCCTGCAACCCCAGAAATTCGGGATTTTGGGGGGGATGGACCCAAAAATGGGGATTTTGGGG
>NW_022148398.1:0-24000 GCF_901933205.1 Camarhynchus parvulus
AGCAAAAAGCGTTCCCACTATGTCTCGCAAGGAGAAACTGTGCCAGGACAGAAAACATCTCCTATCGTGTTCTAGAGGTTGCACAAAGGTTTGCAGAGTGTTTTGCACCAAGGAAAAGAAAGTCGTCCAAAACTCCTTCTATTGCAATATTCATGTGAATGCAAAAGGCAGGAGAGTGGTAAGGTACTGTTTTCTATCAGTTTGCAAGCTGCACCCACAATGCCAGTGTTGTGCTGCTTCGTTCTTGGCCTTTAGCGTCTCTTGTCACCTACACCTTAGAAAAAGCTTTCCCACTATGTCTCGCAAGGAGAAAATGTGCCAGGACAGAAAACATCTCCTATCGTGTTCTAGAGGTTGCACAAAGGTTTGCAGAGTGTTTTGCACCAAGGAAAAGAAAGTCGTCCAAAACTCCTTCTATTGCAATATTCATGTGAATGCAAAAGGCAGGAGAGTGGTAAGGTACTGTTTTCTATCAGTTTGCAAGCTGCACCCACAATGCCAGTGTTGTGCTGCTTCGTTCTTCGCCTTTGGGAAGATGCGCGCTCTCTCCGGCTACCGGAGGCGAAGAGCGGCTTCTTCGCGCAAAGAGCATTGTGCCGCTCGCCGTGCGCTCGGAGCGCGGCTTCTGCCGAAAGACGCCCGGGACCGGCGCTTAGCTTCGGAGAGCTCCGTATCTTCGTCTTTAGCGTCTCTTGTCACCTACACCTTAGCAAAAAGCGTTCCCACTATGTCTCGCAAGGAGAAACTGTGCCAGGACAGAAAACATCTCCTATCGTGTTCTAGAGGTTGCACAAAGGTTTGCAGAGTGTTTTGCACCAAGGAAAAGAAAGTCGTCCAAAACTCCTTCTATTGCAATATTCATGTGAATGCAAAAGGCAGGAGAGTGGTAAGGTACTGTTTTCTATCAGTTTGCAAGCTGCACCCACAATGCCAGTGTTGTGCTGCTTCGTTCTTGGCCTTTAGTGTCTCTTGTCACCTACACCTTAGAAAAAGCTTTCCCACTATGTCTCGCAAGGAGAAACTGTGCCAGGACAGAAAACATCTCCTATCGTGTTCTAGAGGTTGCACAAAGGTTTGCAGAGTGTTTTGCACCAAGGAAAAGAAAGTCGTCCAAAACTCCTTCTATTGCAATATTCATGTGAATGCAAAAGGCAGGAGAGTGGTAAGGTACTGTTTTCTATCAGTTTGCAAGCTGCACCCACAATGCCAGTGTTGTGCTGCTTCGTTCTTGGCCTTTAGCGTCTCTTGTCACCTACACCTTAGAAAAAGCTTTCCCACTATGTCTCGCAAGGAGAAACTGTGCCAGGACAGAAAACATCTCCTATCGTGTTCTAGAGGTTGCACAAAGGTTTGCAGAGTGTTTTGCACCAAGGAAAAGAAAGTCGTCCAAAACTCCTTCTATTGCAATATTCATGTGAATGCAAAAGGCAGGAGAGTGGTAAGGTACTGTTTTCTATCAGTTTGCAAGCTGCACCCACAATGCCAGTGTTGTGCTGCTTCGTTCTTGGCCTTTAGCGTCTCTTGTCACCTACACCTTAGAAAAAGCTTTCCCACTATGTCTCGCAAGGAGAAACTGTGCCAGGACAGAAAACATCTCCTATCGTGTTCTAGAGGTTGCACAAAGGTTTGCAGAGTGTTTTGCACCAAGGAAAAGAAAGTCGTCCAAAACTCCTTCTATTGCAATATTCATGTGAATGCAAAAGGCAGGAGAGTGGTAAGGTACTGTTTTCTATCAGTTTGCAAGCTGCACCCACAATGCCAGTGTTGTGCTGCTTCGTTCTTGGCCTTTAGCGTCTCTTGTCACCTACACCTTAGAAAAAGCTTTCCCACTATGTCTCGCAAGGAGAAACTGTGCCAGGACAGAAAACATCTCCTATCGTGTTCTAGAGGTTGCACAAAGGTTTGCAGAGTGTTTTGCACCAAGGAAAAGAAAGTCGTCCAAAACTCCTTCTATTGCAATATTCATGTGAATGCAAAAGGCAGGAGAGTGGTAAGGTACTGTTTTCTATCAGTTTGCAAGCTGCACCCACAATGCCAGTGTTGTGCTGCTTCGTTCTTGGCCTTTAGCGTCTCTTGTCACCTACACCTTAGAAAAAGCTTTCCCACTATGTCTCGCAAGGAGAAACTGTGCCAGGACAGAAAACATCTCCTATCGTGTTCTAGAGGTTGCACAAAGGTTTGCAGAGTGTTTTGCACCAAGGAAAAGAAAGTCGTCCAAAACTCCTTCTATTGCAATATTCATGTGAATGCAAAAGGCAGGAGAGTGGTAAGGTACTGTTTTCTATCAGTTTGCAAGCTGCACCCACAATGCCAGTGTTGTGTTGCTTCGTTCTTGGCCTTTAAGCGTCTCTTGTCACCTACACCTTAGAAAAAGCTTTCCCACTATGTCTCGCAAGGAGAAACTGTGCCAGGACAGAAAACATCTCCTATCGTGTTCTAGAGGTTGCACAAAGGTTTGCAGAGTGTTTTGCACCAAGGAAAAGAAAGTCGTCCAAAACTCCTTCTATTGCAATATTCATGTGAATGCAAAAGGCAGGAGAGTGGTAAGGTACTGTTTTCTATCAGTTTGCAAGCTGCACCCACAATGCCAGTGTTGGGCTGCTTCGTTCTTGGCCTTTAGCGTCTCTTGTCACCTACACCTTAGAAAAAGCTTTCCCACTATGTCTCGCAAGGAGAAACTGTGCCAGGACAGAAAACATCTCCTATCGTGTTCTAGAGGTTGCACAAAGGTTTGCAGAGTGTTTTGCACCAAGGAAAAGAAAGTCGTCCAAAACTCCTTCTATTGCAATATTCATGTGAATGCAAAAGGCAGGAGAGTGGTAAGGTACTGTTTTCTATCAGTTTGCAAGCTGCACCCACAATGCCAGTGTTGTGCTGCTTCGTTCTTGGCCTTTAGCGTCTCTTGTCACCTACACCTTAGAAAAAGCTTTCCCACTATGTCTCGCAAGGAGAAACTGTGCCAGGACAGAAAACATCTCCTATCGTGTTCTAGAGGTTGCACAAAGGTTTGCAGAGTGTTTTGCACCAAGGAAAAGAAAGTCGTCCAAAACTCCTTCTATTGCAATATTCATGTGAATGCAAAAGGCAGGAGAGTGGTAAGGTACTGTTTTCTATCATTTGCAACCTCTAGAACCCGATAGGAGTGTTTTTCTGTCGGCACAGTTTCTCCTTGCGAGACATAGTGAAAGTTTTTCTAAGTTGTAGGTGACAAAGAGGTGCTAAAGGAAGAACAGCACAACACTGGCATTGTGTGTGTGAGTTTGCAAACTGATAGAAAACAGTACCTTACCACTCTCCTGCCTTTTGCATTCACATTAAAATTGTAATAGAAGGAGTTTTGGACGACTTTCTTTTCCTTGGTGCAAAACACTCTGCAAACATTTGTGCAACCTCTAGAACACGATAGGAGATGTTTTCTGTCGCTCGCACAGTTTCTCCTTGCGAGACATAGTGGAAAGCTTTTTCTAAGTTGTAGGTGACAAGAGACGCTAAAGGCCAAGAACGAAGCAGTACAACACTGGCATTGTGGGTGCAGTTTGCAAACTGATAGAAAACAGTACCTTACCACTCTCCTGCCTTTTGCATTCACATAAAAATTGTAATAGAGGAGTTTTGGACGACTTTCTTTTCCTTGGTGCAAAACACTCTGCAAACTTTGTTGCAACCTCTAGAACACGATAGGAGATGTTTTCTGTCCTGGCACAGTTTCTCCTTGCGAGACATAGTGGGAAAGCTTTTCTAAGGTGTAGGTGACAAGAGACGCTAAAGGCCAAGAAACGAGGCACAACACTGGCATTGTGGGTGCTGTTTGCAAACTGATAGAAAACAGTACCTTACCACTCTCCTGCCTTTTGCATTCAGATTAAAATTGTAATAGAAGGAGTTTTGGACGACTTTCTTTTCCTTGGTGCAAAACACTCTGCAAACCTTTGTGCAACCTCTAGAACACGATAGGAGATGTTTTCTGTCCTGGCACAGTTTCTGCTTGCGAGACATAGTGGGAAAGCTTTTTCCTAAGGTGTAGGTGACAAGAGAGGCGCTAAAGGCGAAGAAGCGAAGCAGCACAACACTGGCATTGTAGTGCAGTTTGCAAACTGATGGAAAACAGTACCTTACCACTCTCCTGCCTTTTGTATTCACATTAAAATTGTAATAGAAGGAGTTTTGGACGACTTTCTTTTCCTTGGTGCAGAACACTCTGCAAACGTTTGTGCAACCTCTAGAACACGATAGGAGATGTTTTCTGTGCTGGCACAGTTTCTCCTTGCGAGACATATTGGGAAGAACTTTTTCTAAGGTGTAGGTGACAAGAGACGCTAAAGGCGAAGATCGGGAGCTCTCCGAAGCTAGCGCCCGGTCCGGGCGTCTTTGGCAGCAGCGCTCCGGAGGCGCCGCGGCGAGTGGCACAATGCTCTTTACGCGAAGAAGCGCTTCTTCGCCTCCGATAGCCGAAGAGACGGCATCTTCCCAAAGGCGAAAAACGAAGCAGCACAACACTGGCATTGTGTGTGCAGCTTGCAAACTGATGGAAAACAGTACCTTACCACTCTCCTGCCTTTTGCATTCACATGAATATTGTAATAGAAGAAAAGGGGTTTTGGACAGACTTTCTTTTCCTTGGTGCAAAACACTCTGCAAACCTTTGTGCAACCTCTAGAACACGATAGGAGATGTTTTCTGTCCTGGCACAGTTTCTCCTTGCGAGACATAGTGAGAAAGCTTTTTCTAAGGTGTAGGTGACAAGAGACGCTAAAGGACAAGAGCGAAGCAGCACAACACTGGCATTGTGTGTGTGCATTTTGCAAACTGATGGAAAACAGTACCTTACCACTCTCCTGCCTTTTGCATTCACATGAATATTGAAAAAGAAGGAGTTTTGGACAACTTTCTTTTCCTTGGTGCAAAACACTCTACAAACCTTTGTGCAACCTCTAGAACACGATAGGAGATGTTTTCTGTCCTGGCACAGTTTCTCCTTGCGAGACATAGTGAGAAAGCTTTTTCTAAGGTGTAGGTGACAAGAGGCGCTAAAGGACAAAGAGCGAAGCAGCACAACACTGGCATTGTGTGTGCATTTTGCAAACTGATGGAAAACAGTACCTTACCACTCTCCTGCCTTTTGCATTCACATGAATATTGAAAAGAAGGAGTTTTGGACAACTTTCTTTTCCTTGGTGCAAAACACTCTACAAACCTTTGTGCAACCTCTAGAACCACGATAGGAGATGTTTTCTGTCCTGGCACAGTTTCTCCTTGCGAGACATAGTGAGAAAGCTTTTTCTAAGGTGTAGGTGACAAGAGGCGCTAAAGGACATAAGCGAAAGCAGCACAACACTGGCATTGTGTGTGCATTTTGCAAACTGATGGAAAACAGTACCTTACCACTCTCCTGCCTTTTGCATTCACATGAATATTGAAAAGAAGGAGTTTTGGACAACTTTCTTTTCCTTGGTGCAAAACACTGTACAAACCTTTGTGCAACCTCTAGAACACGATAGGAGATGTTTTTCTGTCCTGGCACAGTTTCTCCTTGCGAGACATAGTGAGAAAGCTTTTTCTAAGGTGTAGGTGACAAAGAGACGCTAAAGGACATAAGCGAAGCAGCACAACACTGGCATTGTGTGTGCATTTTGCAAACTGATGGAAAACAGTACCTTACCACTCTCCTGCCTTTTGCATTCACATGAATATTGAAAAGAAGGAGTTTTGGACAACTTTCTTTTCCTTGGTGCAAAACACTCTACAAACCTTTGTGCAACCTCTAGAACACGATAGGAGATGTTTTTCTGTCCTGGCACAGTTTCTCCTTGCCAGACATAGTGAGAAAGCTTTTTCTAAGGTGTAGGTGACAAAGAGGCGCTAAAGGACATAAACGAAGCAGCACAACACTGGCATTGTGTGTGCATTTTGCAAACTGATGGAAAACAGTACCTTACCACTCTCCTGCCTTTTGCATTCACATGAATATTGAAAAAGAAGGAGTTTTGGACAACTTTCTTTTCCTTGGTGCAAAACACTCTACAAACCTTTGTGCAACCTCTAGAACACGATAGGAGATGTTTTCTGTCCTGGCACAGTTTCTCCTTGCGAGACATAGTGAGAAAGCTTTTTCTAAGGTGTAGGTGACAAAGAGGCGCTAAAGGACATAAGCGAAGCAGCACAACACTGGCATTGTGTGTGCATTTTGCAAACTGATGGAAAACAGTACCTTACCACTCTCCTGCCTTTTGCATTCACATGAATATTGAAAAGAAAGGAGTTTTTGGACAACTTTCTTTTCCTTGGTGCAAAACACTGTACAAACCTTTGTGCAACCTCTAGAACACGATAGGAGATGTTTTCTGTCCTGGCACAGTTTCTCCTTGCGAGACATAGTGAGAAAGCTTTTTCTAAGGTGTAGGTGACAAAGAGACGCTAAAGGACATAACGAAGCAGCACAACACTGGCATTGTGTGTGCATTTTGCAAACTGATGGAAAACAGTACCTTACCACTCTCCTGCCTTTTGCATTCACATGAATATTGAAAAGAAGGAGTTTTGGACAACTTTCTTTTCCTTGGTGCAAAACACTCTACAAACCTTTGTGCAACCTCTAGAACACGATAGGAGATGTTTTTCTGTCCTGGCACAGTTTCTCCTTGCGAGACATAGTGAGAAAGCTTTTTCTAAGGTGTAGGTGACAAAGAGGCGGCTAAAAGGACATAAACGAAGCAGCACAACACTGGCATTGTGTGTGCATTTTGCAAACTGATGGAAAACAGTACCTTACCACTCTCCTGCCTTTTGCATTCACATGAATATTGAAAAGAAGGAGTTTTGGACAACTTTCTTTTCCTTGGTGCAAAACACTGTACAAACCTTTGTGCAACCTCTAGAACACGATAGGAGATGTTTTTCTGTCCTGGCACAGTTTCTCCTTGCGAGACATAGTGAGAAAGCTTTTTCTAAGGTGTAGGTGACAAAGAGGCGGCTAAAGGACATAACGAAGCAGCACAACACTGGCATTGTGTGTGCATTTTGCAAACTGATGGAAAACAGTACCTTACCACTCTCCTGCCTTTTGCATTCACATGAATATTGAAAAGAAGGAGTTTTGGACAACTTTCTTTTCCTTGGTGCAAAACACTGTACAAACCTTTGTGCAACCTCTAGAACACGATAGGAGATGTTTTTCTGTCCTGGCACAGTTTCTCCTTGCCAGACATAGTGAGAAAGCTTTTTCTAAGGTGTAGGTGACAAAGAGGCGCTAAAAGGACATAACGAAGCAGCACAACACTGGCATTGTGTGTGCATTTTGCAAACTGATGGAAAACAGTACCTTACCACTCTCCTGCCTTTTGCATTCACATGAATATTGAAAAGAAGGAGTTTTGGACAACTTTCTTTTCCTTGGTGCAAAACACTCTACAAACCTTTGTGCAACCTCTAGAACACGATAGGAGATGTTTTTCTGTCCTGGCACAGTTTCTCCTTGCGAGACATAGTGAGAAAGCTTTTTCTAAGGTGTAGGTGACAAAGAGGCGCTAAAGGACATAAGCGAAGCAGCACAACACTGGCATTGTGTGTGCATTTTGCAAACTGATGGAAAACAGTACCTTACCACTCTCCTGCCTTTTGCATTCACATGAATATTGAAAAGAAGGAGTTTTGGACAACTTTCTTTTCCTTGGTGCAAAACACTCTACAAACCTTTGTGCAACCTCTAGAACACGATAGGAGATGTTTTTCTGTCCTGGCACAGTTTCTCCTTGCGAGACATAGTGAGAAAGCTTTTTCTAAGGTGTAGGTGACAAGAGAGGCGGCTAAAAGGACATAACGAAGCAGCACACAACACTGGCATTGTGTGTGCATTTTGCAAACTGATGGAAAACAGTACCTTACCACTCTCCTGCCTTTTGCATTCACATGAATATTGAAAAAGAAGGAGTTTTGGACAACTTTCTTTTCCTTGGTGCAAAACACTCTACAAACCTTTGTGCAACCTCTAGAACACGATAGGAGATGTTTTTCTGTCCTGGCACAGTTTCTCCTTGCCAGACATAGTGAGAAAAGCTTTTTCTAAGGTGTAGGTGACAAAGAGGCGCTAAAAGGACATAACGAAGCAGCACAACACTGGCATTGTGTGTGCATTTTGCAAACTGATGGAAAACAGTACCTTACCACTCTCCTGCCTTTTGCATTCACATGAATATTGAAAAGAAGGAGTTTTGGACAACTTTCTTTTCCTTGGTGCAAAACACTGTACAAACCTTTGTGCAACCTCTAGAACACGATAGGAGATGTTTTCTGTCCTGGCACAGTTTCTCCTTGCCAGACAT
This sequence comes from Camarhynchus parvulus, assembly GCF_901933205.1. Lineage (NCBI taxonomy): Eukaryota > Metazoa > Chordata > Aves > Passeriformes > Thraupidae > Camarhynchus > Camarhynchus parvulus. The sequence continues at coordinate 8,319 of NW_022148398.1, forward strand.
AGTGAGAAAGCTTTTTCTAAGGTGTAGGTGACAAAGAGGCGCTAAAGGACATAACGAAGCAGCACAACACTGGCATTGTGTGTGCATTTTGCAAACTGATGGAAAACAGTACCTTACCACTCTCCTGCCTTTTGCATTCACATGAATATTGAAAAGAAGGAGTTTTGGACAACTTTCTTTTCCTTGGTGCAAAACACTCTACAAACCTTTGTGCAACCTCTAGAACACGATAGGAGATGTTTTTCTGTCCTGGCACAGTTTCTCCTTGCGAGACATAGTGAGAAAGCTTTTTCTAAAGGTGTAGGTGACAAAGAGGTGCTAAAGGACATAACGAAGCAGCACAACACTGGCATTGTGTGTGCATTTTGCAAACTGATGGAAAACAGTACCTTACCACTCTCCTGCCTTTTGCATTCACATGAATATTGAAAAGGAAGGAGTTTTTGGACAACTTTCTTTTCCTTGGTGCAAAACACTGTACAAACCTTTGTGCAACCTCTAGAACACGATAGGAGATGTTTTCTGTCCTGGCACAGTTTCTCCTTGCGAGACATAGTGAGAAAGCTTTTTCTAAGGTGTAGGTGACAAAAGAGGCGGCTAAAGGACATAAACGAAGCAGCACAACACTGGCATTGTGTGTGCATTTTGCAAACTGATGGAAAACAGTACCTTACCACTCTCCTGCCTTTTGCATTCACATGAATATTGAAAAAGAAGGAGTTTTTGGACAACTTTCTTTTCCTTGGTGCAAAACACTCTACAAACCTTTGTGCAACCTCTAGAACACGATAGGAGATGTTTTCTGTCCTGGCACAGTTTCTCCTTGCCAGACATAGTGAGAAAGCTTTTTCTAAGGTGTAGGTGACAAAGAGATGCTAAAGGACATGAAGCGAAGCAGCACAACACTGGCATTGTGTGTGCATTTTGCAAACTGATGGAAAACAGTACCTTACCACTCTCCTGCCTTTTGCATTCACATGAATATTGAAAAGAAGGAGTTTTGGACAACTTTCTTTTCCTTGGTGCAAAACACTGTACAAACCTTTGTGCAACCTCTAGAACACGATAGGAGATGTTTTTCTGTCCTGGCACAGTTTCTCCTTGCCAGACATAGTGAGAAAGCTTTTTCTAAAGGTGTAGGTGACAAGAGGATGCTAAAAGGACATAAGCGAAGCAGCACAACACTGGCATTGTGTGTGCATTTTGCAAACTGATGGAAAACAGTACCTTACCACTCTCCTGCCTTTTGCATTCACATGAATATTGAAAAGAAGGAGTTTTTGGACAACTTTCTTTTCCTTGGTGCAAAACACTCTACAAACCTTTGTGCAACCTCTAGAACACGATAGGAGATGTTTTCTGTCCTGGCACAGTTTCTCCTTGCCAGACATAGTGAAAAAGCTTTTTCTAAGGTGTAGGTGACAAAAGAGGCAGCTAAAGGAAAAAGCGAAGCAGCACAACACTGGCATTGTGTGTGCATTTTGCAAACTGATGGAAAACAGTACCTTACCACTCTCCTGCCTTTTGCATTCACATGAATATTGAAAAGAAGGAGTTTTTGGACAACTTTCTTTCTTTGGTGCAAAACACTCTACAAACCTTTGTGCAACCTCTAGAACACGATAGGAGATGTTTTTCTGTCCTGGCACAGTTTCTCCTTGCCGAGACATAGTGAAAGCTTTTTCTAAGGTGTAGGTGACAAAGAGGCGGCTAAAAGGACATAAGCGAAGCAGCACAACACTGGCATTGTGTGTGCATTTTGCAAACTGATGGAAAACAATTACCTTACCACTCTCCTGCCTTTTGCATTCACATGAATATTGAAAAGAAGGAGTTTTGGACAACTTTCTTTTCCTTGGTGCAAAACACTGTACAAACCTTTGTGCAACCTCTAGAACACGATAGGAGATGTTTTTCTGTCCTGGCACAGTTTCTCCTTGCCAGACATATAGTGAAAAGCCCTTTTTCTAAGGTGTAGGTGACAAAGAGATGCTAAAAGGACATAGCAAGAGCACAACACTGGCATTGTGTGTGCATTTTGCAAACTGATGGAAAACAATTCCTTACCACTCTCCTGCCTTTTGCATTCACATGAATATTGAAAAGAAGGAGTTTTGGACAACTTTCTTTTCCTTGGTGCAAAACACTCTACAAACCTTTGTGCAACCTCTAGAACACGATAGGAGATGTTTTTCTGTCCTGGCACAGTTTCTCCTTGCCAGACATAGTGAGAAGCTTTTTCTAAAGGTGTAGGTGACAAAGAGGCGGCTAAAAGGACATAGCGAAGCAGCACAACACTGGCATTGTGTGTGCATTTTGCAAACTGATGGAAAACAGTACCTTACCACTCTCCTGCCTTTTGCATTCACATGAATATTGAAAAAGAAGGAGTTTTTGGACAACTTTCTTTTCCTTGGTGCAAAACACTGTACAAACCTTTGTGCAACCTCTAGAACACGATAGGAGATGTTTTTCTGTCCTGGCACAGTTTCTCCTTGCCAGACATAGTGAGAAAGCTTTTTCTAAGGTGTAGGTGACAAAGAGGCAGCTAAAAGGACATAGCGAAGCAGCACAACACTGGCATTGTGTGTGCATTTTGCAAACTGATGGAAAACAGTACCTTACCACTCTCCTGCCTTTTGCATTCACATGAATATTGAAAAAGAAGGAGTTTTTGGACAACTTTCTTTTCCTTGGTGCAAAACACTGTACAAACCTTTGTGCAACCTCTAGAACACGATAGGAGATGTTTTTCTGTCCTGGCACAGTTTCTCCTTGCCAGACATAGTGAGAAAGCTTTTTCTAAGGTGTAGGTGACAAGAGACGGCTAAAAGGATATAAGCAAAGCAGCACAACACTGGCATTGTGTGTGTCATTTTGCAAACTGATGGAAAACAGTACCTTACCACTCTCCTGCCTTTTGCATTCACATGAATATTGAAAAGAAGGAGTTTTGGACAACTTTCTTTTCCTTGGTGCAAAACACTGTACAAACCTTTGTGCAACCTCTAGAACACGATAGGAGATGTTTTTCTGTCCTGGCACAGTTTCTCCTTGGCGAGACATAGTGAGAAAGCTTTTTCTAAGGTGTAGGTGACAAAGAGGCAGCTAAAGGACAAAACTAAGCAGCACAACACTGGCATTGTGTGTGCATTTTGCAAACTGATGGAAAACAGTACCTTACCACTCTCCTGCCTTTTGCATTCACATGAATATTGAAAAAGAAGGAGTTTTGGACAACTTTTTTTTTTTTGGTGCAAAACACTCTACAAACCTTTGTGCAACCTCTAGAACACGATAGGAGATGTTTTTCTGTCCTGGCACAGTTTCTCCTTGCGAGACATAGTGAGAAAGCTTTTTCTAAAGGTGTAGGTGACAAAGAGACGCTAAAGGACATAACGGAAGCAGCACAACACTGGCATTGTGTGTGCATTTTGCAAACTGATAAAAATTACCTTACCACTCTCCTGCCTTTTGCATTCACATGAATATTGAAAAGAAGGAGTTTTTGGACAACTTTTCTTTTCCTTGGTGCAAAACACTCTACAAACCTTTGTGCAACCTCTAGAACACGATAGGAGATGTTTTCTGTCCTGGCACAGTTTCTCCTTGCCGAGACATAGTGAGAAAGCTTTTTTCTAAAGGTGTAGGTGACAAGGAGGCTAAAAGGACAAGACGAAGCAGCACAACACTGGCATTGTGTGTGCATTTTGCAAACTGATGGAAAACAGTACCTTACCACTCTCCTGCCTTTTGCATTCACATGAATATTGAAAAAGAAGGAGTTTTTGGACAACTTTCTTTTCCGTGGTGCAAAACACTGTACAAACCTTTGTGCAACCTCTAGAACACGATAGGAGATGTTTTTCTGTCCTGGCACAGTTTCTCCTTGCGAGACATAGTGAGAAAGCTTTTTCTAAAGGTGTAGGTGACAAAAGAGATGCTAAAAAGACAATGAGCGAAGCAGCACAACACTGGCATTGTGTGTCATTTTGCAAACTGATGGAAAACAGTACCTTACCACTCTCCTGCCTTTTGCATTCACATGAATATTGAAAAGAAGGAGTTTTTGGACAACTTTTCTTTTCCTTGGTGCAAAACACTCTACAAACCTTTGTGCAACCTCTAGAACACGATAGGAGATGTTTTTCTGTCCTGGCACAGTTTCTCCTTGCCAGACATAAGTGAGAAAGCTTTTTCTAAGGTGTAGGTGACAAAAGAGATGCTAAAGGACATAAGCGAAGCAGCACAACACTGGCATTGTGTGTGCATTTTGCAAACTGATGGAAAACAGTACCTTACCACTCTCCTGCCTTTTGCATTCACATGAATATTGAAAAGAAGGAGTTTTTGGACAACTTTCTTTTCCTTGGTGCAAAACACTGTACAAACCTTTGTGCAACCTCTAGAACACGATAGGAGATGTTTTCTGTCCTGGCACAGTTTCTCCTTGCCAGACATAGTGAGAAAGCTTTTTCTAAGGTGTAGGTGACAAAAGAGATGCTAAAAGGACATGAACGAAGCAGCACAACACTGGCATTGTGTGTGCATTTTGCAAACTGATGGAAAACAGTACCTTACCACTCTCCTGCCTTTTGCATTCACATGAATATTGAAAGAGAAGAAGAGTTTTTGGACAACTTTCTTTTCCTTGGTGCAAAACACTCTACAAACCTTTGTGCAACCTCTAGAACACGATAGGAGATGTTTTTCTGTCCTGGCACAGTTTCTCCTTGCGAGACATAGTGAGAAAGCTTTTTTCTAAAGGGTGTAGGTGACAAAGAGGCGCTAAAGGACATAAGAAAACAAGCACAACACTGGCATTGTGTGTGCATTTTGCAAACTGATGGAAAACAGTACCTTACCACTCTCCTGCCTTTTGCATTCACATGAATATTGAAAAGAAGGAGTTTTTGGACAACTTTCTTTTCCTTGGTGCAAAACACTGTACAAACCTTTGTGCAACCTCTAGAACACGATAGGAGATGTTTTCTGTCCTGGCACAGTTTCTCCTTGCGAGACATAGTGAGAAAAGTTTTTCTAAGGTGTAGGTGACAAGAGATGCTAAAGGACATGAACAAAGCAGCACAACACTGGCATTGTGTGTGCATTTTGCAAACTGATGGAAAACAGTACCTTACCACTCTCCTGCCTTTTGCATTCACATGAATATTGAAAAGAAGGAGTTTTTGGACAACTTTCTTTTCCTTGGTGCAAAACACTCTACAAACCTTTGTGCAACCTCTAGAACAACGATAGGAGATGTTTTTCTGTCCTGGCACAGTTTCTCCTTGCGAGACATAGTGAGAAAGCTTTTTCTAAAGGTGTAGGTGACAAGAGATGGCTAAAGGACAAAACGAATGCATTGTGTGTGCATTTTGCAAACTGATGGAAAACAGTACCTTACCACTCTCCTGCCTTTTGCATTCACATGAATATTGAAAAGAAGGAGTTTTTGGACAACTTTCTTTTCCTTGGTGCAAAACACTGTACAAACCTTTGTTGCAACCTCTAGAACACGATAGGAGATGTTTTTCTGTCCTGGCACAGTTTCTCCTTGCGAGACATAGTGAGAAAGCTTTTCCTAAGGTGTAGGTGACAAAGAGGTGCTAAAGGACATAAGCGAAGCAACAAACACTGGCATTGTGTGTGCATTTTGCAAACTGATGGAAAACAGTACCTTACCACTCTCCTGCCTTTTGCATTCACATGAATATTGAAAAGAAGGAGTTTTTGGACAAGTTTCTTTTCCTTGGTGCAAAACACTGTGCAAACCTTTGTGCAACCTCTAGAACACGATAGGAGATGTTTTCTGTCCTGGCACAGTTTCTCCTTGCGAGACATAGTGAGAAAGCTTTTTCTAAAGGTGTAGGTGACAAGGAGGCTCTAAAAGGACATAACGAAGCAGCACAACACTGGCATTGTGTGTGCATTTTGCAAACTGATGGAAAACAGTACCTTACCACTCTCCTGCCTTTTGCATTCACATGAATATTGAAAAGAAGGAGTTTTTGGACAACTTTCTTTTCCTTGGTGCAAAACACTCTCCAAACCTTTGTGCAACCTCTAGAACACGATAGGAGATGTTTTTCTGTCCTGGCACAGTTTCTCCTTGCATAGTGAGAAAGCTTTTTTCTAAGGTGAAAAGTTTTTAGTTGTAGGTGACAAAGAGATGCTAAAGGACATAAGGAAAAGAGGCACAACACTGGCATTGGTGTGTGCATTTTGCAAACTGATGGAAAACAGTTCCTTACCACTCTCCTGCCTTTTGCATTCACATGAATATTGAAAAAGAAGGAGTTTTTGGACAAGTTTCTTTTCCTTGGTGCAAAACACTCTACAAACCTTTGTGCAACCTCTAGAACACGATAGGAGATGTTTTTCTGTCCTGGCACAGTTTCTCCTTGCGAGACATAGTGAAAAGGCTTTTTTCTAAGGTTGTAGGTGACAAGAGGGCGCTAAAAGGACATAACGAAGCAGCACAACACTGGCATTGTTTTGTGCATTTTGCAAACTGATGGAAAACAGTACCTTACCACTCTCCTGCCTTTTGCATTCACATGAATATTGAAAAAGAAGGAGTTTTTGGACAACTTTCTTTTGGTGCAAAACACTCTACAAACCTTTGTGCAACCTCTAGAACACGATAGGAGATGTTTTCTGTCCTGGCACAGTTTCTCCTTGCGAGACATAGTGAGAAGGCTTTTTCTAAAGGTGTAGGTGACAAGAGGCGTTAAGGATATGACAGAAGCAGCACAACACTGGCATTGTGTGTGCATTTTGCAAACTGATGGAAAACAGTACCTTACCACTCTCCTGCCTTTTGCATTCACATGAATATTGAAAAGAAGGAGTTTTGGACAACTTTCTTTTCCTTGGTGCAAAACACTCTACAAACCTTTGTGCAACCTCTAGAACACGATAGGAGATGTTTTTCTGTCCTGGCACAGTTTCTCCTTGCCGAGACATAGTGAGAAAGCTTTTTCTAAGGTGTAGGTGACAAGAGATGCTAAAGGACATAACGAAAACAGCACAACACTGGCATTGTGTGTGCATTTTGCAAACTGATGGAAAACAGTACCTTACCACTCTCCTGCCTTTTGCATTCACATGAATATTGAAAAGAAGGAGTTTTGGACAACTTTCTTTTCCTTGGTGCAAAACACTCTACAAACCTTTGTGCAACCTCTAGAACACGATAGGAGATGTTTTTCTGTCCTGGCACAGTTTCTCCTTGCGAGACATAGTGAGAAAGCTTTTTTCTAAGGTGTAGGTGACAAAGAGGCGGCTAAAAGGACATAAACAAGAGCACACAACACTGGCATTGTGTGTGCATTTTGCAAACTGATGGAAAACAGTACCTTACCACTCTCCTGCCTTTTGCATTCACATGGATATTGAAAAGAAGGAGTTTTTGGACAACTTTTCTTTTCCTTGGTGCAAAACACTTGTACAAACCTTTGTGCAACCTCTAGAACACGATAGGAGATGTTTTCTGTCCTGGCACAGTTTCTCCTTGCCAGACATAGTGAGAAAGCTTTTTTCTAAGGTGTAGGTGACAAAGAGATGCTAAAGGACATAAACGAAGCAGCACAACACTGGCATTGTTGTGTGCATTTTGCAAACTGATGGAAAACAGTACCTTACCACTCTCCTGCCTTTTGCATTCACATGAATATTGAAAAAGAAGGAGTTTTGGACAACTTTCTTTTCTTGGCAGTGCAAAACACTGTACAAACCTTTGTTGCAACCTCTAGAACACGATAGGAGATGTTTTCTGTCCTGGCACAGTTTCTCCTTGCGAGACATAGTGAGAAAGCTTTTTCTAAGGTGTAGGTGACAAGAGGGGCTAAAGGACATAAGCAAAGCAGCACAACACTGGCATTGTGTGTGTCATTTTGCAAACTGATGGAAAACAGTACCTTACCACTCTCCTGCCTTTTGCATTCACATGAATATTGAAAAGAAGGAGTTTTGGACAACTTTCTTTTCCTTGGTGCAAAACACTGTACAAACCTTTGTGCAACCTCTAGAACACGATAGGAGATGTTTTTTGTCCTGGCACAGTTTCTCCTTGCGAGACATAGTGAGAAAGCTTTTTCTAAGTTGTAGGTGACAAGAGGATCTAAAGACATAAACGAAGCAGCACAACACTGGCATTGTGTGTGCATTTTGCAAACTGATGGAAAACAGTACCTTACCACTCTCCTGCCTTTTGCATTCACATGAATATTGAAAAGAAGGAGTTTTTGGACAACTTTCTTTTCCTTGGTTGCAAAACACTCTACAAACCTTTGTTGCAACCTCTAGAACACGATAGGAGATGTTTTCTGTCCTGGCACAGTTTCTCCTTGCGAGACATAGTTGAAAAGCTTTTTCTAAAGGTGTAGGTGACAAAGAGATGCTAAAAGGACATAAACAAAGCAGCACAACACTGGCATTGTGTGTGCATTTTGCAAACTGATGGAAAACAGTACCTTACCACTCTCCTGCCTTTTGCATTCACATGAATATTGAAAAAGAAGGAGTTTTTGGACAACTTTCTTTTCCTTGGTGCAAAACACTCTACAAACCTTTGTGCAACCTCTAGAACACGATAGGAGATGTTTTTCTGTCCTGGCACAGTTTCTCCTTGCGAGACATAGTGAGAAAGCTTTTTCTAAGGTGTAGGTGACAAAGAGATGCTAAAAGGACATAGAGAAGCAGCACAACACTGGCATTGTGTGTGCATTTTGCAAACTGATGGAAAACAGTACCTTACCACTCTCCTGCCTTTTGCATTCACATGAATATTGAAAAGAAGGAGTTTTTGGACAACTTTCTTTTCCTTGGTGCAAAACACTGTACAAACCTTTGTGCAACCTCTAGAACACGATAGGAGATGTTTTCTGTCCTGGCACAGTTTCTCCTTGCCAGACATAGTGAGAAAGCTTTTTCTAAGGTGTAGGTGACAAGAGGCAGCTAAAGGACATAAGCGAAGCAGCACAACACTGGCATTGTGTGTGCATTTTGCAAACTGATGGAAAACAGTACCTTACCACTCTCCTGCCTTTTGCATTCACATGAATATTGAAAAAGAAGGAGTTTTTGGACAACTTTCTTTTCCTTGGTGCAAAACACTGTACAAACCTTTGTGCAACCTCTAGAACACGATAGGAGATGTTTTTCTGTCCTGGCACAGTTTCTCCTTGCGGGACATAGTGAGAAAGCTTTTTCTAAGGTGTAGGTGACAAGAGCCGCTAAAGGGATGAAAACGAAGCAGCACAACACTGGCATTGTGTGTGCATTTTGCAAACTGATGGAAAACAGTACCTTACCACTCTCCTGCCTTTTGCATTCACATGAATATTGAAAAGAAGGAGTTTTTGGACAACTTTCTTTTCCTTGGTGCAAAACACTGTACAAACCTTTGTGCAACCTCTAGAACACGATAGGAGATGTTTTTCTGTCCTGGCACAGTTTCTCCTTGCCAGACATAATGTGAAAGCTTTTTCTAAAGGTGTAGGTGACAAAGAGGCAGCTAAAGGACATAAGCAAGCAGCACAACACTGGCATTGTGTGTGCATTTTGCAAACTGATGGAAAACAGTACCTTACCACTCTCCCTGCCTTTTGCATTCACATGAATATTGAAAAGAAGGAGTTTTGGACAACTTTCTTTTCCTTGGTGCAAAACACTGTACAAACCTTTGTGCAACCTCTAGAACACGATAGGAGATGTTTTTCTGTCCTGGCACAGTTTCTCCTTGCGAGACATAGTGAAGAAGCTTTTTCTAAGGTGTAGGTGACAAAGAGGTGCTAAAGGACATGAAGCGAAGCAAGCACAACACTGGCATTGTGTTGTGCATTTTGCAAACTGATGGAAAACAGTACCTTACCACTCTCCTGCCTTTTGCATTCACATGAATATTGAAAAGAAGGTTTTTGGACAACTTTCTTTTCCTTGGTGCAAAACACTCTACAAACCTTTGTGCAACCTCTAGAACACGATAGGAGATGTTTTTCTGTCCTGGCACAGTTTCTCCTTGCGAGACATAGTGAGAAAGCTTTTTCTAAGGTGTAGGTGACAAGAGATGCTAAAGGATAAAACGAAGCAGCACAACACTGGCATTGTGTGTGCATTTTGCAAACTGATGGAAAACAGTACCTTACCACTCTCCTGCCTTTTGCATTCACATGAATATTGAAAAGAAGGAGTTTTTGGACAACTTTCTTTTCCTTGGTGCAAAACACTCTACAAACCTTTGTGCAACCTCTAGAACACGATAGGAGATGTTTTCTGTCCTGGCACAGTTTCTCCTTCGCGAGACATAGTGAAAGCTTTTTCTAAGGTGTAGGTGACAAAGAGACGCTAAAGGACATGAACAGAAGCACAACACTGGCATTGTGTGTTGCATTTTGCAAACTGATGGAAAACAGTTGCCTTACCACTCTCCTGCCTTTTGCATTCACATGAATATTGAAAAGGAAGGTTTTGGACAGCTTTCTTTTCCTTGGTGCAAAACACTCTACAAACCTTTGTGCAACCTCTAGAACACGATAGGAGATGTTTTTCTGTCCTGGCACAGTTTCTCCTTGCCAGACATAGTGAAGAGGCTTTTCTAAAGGTGTAGGTGACAAGGGGGCGCTAAAGAGCCGAAGAGATCAGGCTCTCCGGCATCAAAGCGCAGTCTAGTCGTCTTTTGAAAGAAGAAGGAGTTTTGGACAATTTTTGGTGCAAAAATTGTGCCCGAAGAGTCCAGTTTTTGGTGTGGAGGTTTTTTAGTTAGAGAGAAGCTAAAGGAGAAGACGAAGCAGCACAACACTGGCATTGTGTGTGCATTTTGCAAACTGATAGAAAACAGTTCCTTACCACTCTCCTGCCTTTTGCATTCACATGAATATTGAAAAGAAGGAGTTTTGGACAACTTTCTTTTCCTTGGTGCAAAACACTCTACAAACCTTTTGTGCAACCTCTAGAACAACGATAGGAGATGTTTTTCTGTCCTGGCACAGTTTCTCCTTGCGAGACATAGTTAGAAAGCTTTTTCTAAAGGTGTAGGTGACAAAAAGGATGCTTAAGGACATAACAAAGAAGCAGCACAACACTGGCATTGTGTGTGCATTTTGCAAACTGATGGAAAACAGTACCTTACCACTCTCCTGCCTTTTGCATTCACATGAATATTGAAAAAGAAGGAGTTTTTGGACAACTTTCTTTTCCTTGGTGCAAAACACTCTACAAACCTTTGTGCAACCTCTAGAACACGATAGGAGATGTTTTTCTGTCCTGGCACAGTTTCTCCTTGCCAGACATAGTGAGAAAGCGTTTTTTCTAAGGTGTAGGTGACAAAGAGGCTTAAGGACAAAGAGCAGACACAACACTGGCATTGTGTGTGCATTTTGCAAACTGATGGAAAACAGTACCTTACCACTCTCCTGCCTTTTGCATTCACATGAATATTGAAAAGGAAGGGTTTTGGACAACTTTCTTTTCCTTGGTGCAAAACACTCTACAAACCTTTGTGCAACCTCTAGAACCACGATAGGAGATGTTTTTCTGTCCTGGCACAGTTTCTCCTTGCCAGACATAGTAGAAAGCTTTTTCTAAGGTGTAGGTGACAAGAGAGGCGCTAAAGGACATAAGCGAAGCAGCACAACACTGGCATTGTGTGTTGCATTTTGCAAACTGATGGAAAACAGTACCTTACCACTCTCCTGCCTTTTGCATTCACATGAATATTGAAAAGAAGGAGTTTTGGACAACTTTCTTTTCCTTGGTGCAAAACACTCTACAAACCTTTGTGCAACCTCTAGAACACGATAGGAGATGTTTTTCTGTCCTGGCACAGTTTCTCCTTGCCAGACATAGTGAGAAAGCTTTTTCTAAAGGTGTAGGTGACAAGAGATGGCTAAAAGGACATAAGCGAAGCAGGCACAACACTGGCATTGTGTGTGCATTTTGCAAACTGATGGAAAACAGTACCTTACCACTCTCCTGCCTTTTGCATTCACATGAATATTGAAAAGAAAGGAGTTTTGGACAACTTTCTTTTCCTTGGTGCAAAACACTCTACAAACCTTTGTGCAACCTCTAGAACACGATAGGAGATGTTTTTCTGTCCTGGCACAGTTTCTCCTTGCCAGACATAGTGAGAAAGCTTTTTCTAAGGTGTAGGTGACAAGAGGCAGCTAAAGGACAAAAGCAAAGCAGCACAACACTGGCATTGTGTGTGCATTTTGCAAACTGATGGAAAACAGTACCTTACCACTCTCCTGCCTCCTTTGCATTCACATGAATATTGAAAAAGAAGGAGTTTTGGACAAGTTTCTTTTCCTTGGTGCAAAACAAGCTACAAACCTTTGTGCAACCTCTAGAACACGATAGGAGATGTTTTTCTGTCCTGGCACAGTTTCTCCTTGCGAGACATAGTGAGAAAGCTTTTCTAAGGTGTAGGTGACAAAGGATGCTAAAAGGACATAAGCGAAGCAGAGCACAACACTGGCATTGTGTGTGCATTTTGCAAACTGATGGAAAACAGTACCTTACCACTCTCCTGCCTTTTGCATTCACATGAATATTGAAAAAGAAGGAGTTTTGGACAACTTTCTTTTCCTTGGTGCAAAACACTCTACAAACCTTTGTGCAACCTCTAGAACACGATAGGAGATGTTTTTCTGTCCTGGCACAGTTTCTCCTTCGCGAGACATAGTGAGAAAGCTTTTTTCTAAAGGTGTAGGTGACAAAAGGGGGCTAAAGGATATAAGCAGAAGCAGCACAACACTGGCATTGTGTGTGCATTTTGCAAACTGATGGAAAACAGTACCTTACCACTCTCCTGCCTTTTGCATTCACATGAATATTGAAAAGAAGGGGTTTTGGACAACTTTCTTTTCCTTGGTGCAAAACACTGTACAAACCTTTGTGCAACCTCTAGAACACGATAGGAGATGTTTTTCTGTCCTGGCACAGTTTCTCCTTGCCAGACATAGTGAGAAAGCTTTTTCTAAGGTGTAGGTGACAAGAGGAGGCTAAAAGGACATAACGAAGCAGCACAACACTGGCATTGTGTGTGCATTTTGCAAACTGATGGAAAACAGTACCTTACCACTCTCCTGCCTTTTGCATTCACATGAATATTGAAAAGAAGGAGTTTTGGACAACTTTCTTTTCCTTGGTGCAAAACACTCTACAAACCTTTGTGCAACCTCTAGAACACGATAGGAGATGTTTTTCTGTCCTGGCACAGTTTCTCCTTGCCAGACATAGTGAGAAAGCTTTTTCTAAGGTGTAGGTGACAAAGAGGCGGCTAAAGGACATAACGAAGCAGCACAACACTGGCATTGTGTGTGCATTTTGCAAACTGATGGAAAACAGTACCTTACCACTCTCCTGCCTTTTGCATTCACATGAATATTGAAAAGAAGGAGTTTTGGACAACTTTCTTTTCCTTGGTGCAAAACACTGTACAAACCTTTGTGCAACCTCTAGAACACGATAGGAGATGTTTTCTGTCCTGGCACAGTTTCTCCTTGCGAGACATAGTGAGAAAGCTTTTTCTAAGGTGTAGGTGACAAGAGACGCTAAAGGACATAAGCGAAGCAGCACAACACTGGCATTGTGTGTGCATTTTGCAAACTGATGGAAAACAGTACCTTACCACTCTCCTGCCTTTTGCATTCACATGAATATTGAAAAGAAGGAGTTTTTGGACAACTTTCTTTTCCTTGGTGCAAAACACTGTACAAACCCTTTGTGCAACCTCTAGAACACGATAGGAGATGTTTTCTGTCCTGGCACAGTTTCTCCTTGCGAGACATAGTGAGAAAGCTTTTTCTAAGGTGTAGGTGACAAAGAGGCGCTAAAAGGACAAAAGCGAAGCAGCACAACACTGGCATTGTGTGTGCATTTTGCAAACTGATGGAAAACAGTACCTTACCACTCTCCTGCCTTTTGCATTCACATGAATATTGAAAAGAAGGAGTTTTGGACAACTTTCTTTTCCTTGGTGCAAAACACTGTACAAACCTTTGTGCAACCTCTAGAACACGATAGGAGATGTTTTCTGTCCTGGCACAGTTTCTCCTTGCGAGACATAGTGAGAAAGCTTTTTCTAAGGTGTAGGTGACAAGAGACGCTAAAGGACATTAGCGAAGCAGCACAACACTGGCATTGTGTGTGCATTTTGCAAACTGATGGAAAACAGTACCTTACCACTCTCCTGCCTTTTGCATTCACATGAATATTGAAAAGAAGGAGTTTTGGACAACTTTCTTTTCCTTGGTGCAAAACACTGTACAAACCTTTGTGCAACCTCTAGAACACGATAGGAGATGTTTTTCTGTCCTGGCACAGTTTCTCCTTGCGAGACATAGTGAGAAAGCTTTTTCTAAGGTGTAGGTGACAAAGAGGCGCTAAAAGGACATAAAACGAAGCAGCACAACACTGGCATTGTGTGTGCATTTTGCAAACTGATGGAAAACAGTACCTTACCACTCTCCTGCCTTTTGCATTCACATGAATATTGAAAAGAAGGAGTTTTGGACAACTTTCTTTTCCTTGGTGCAAAACACTGTACAAACCTTTGTGCAACCTCTAGAACACGATAGGAGATGTTTTCTGTCCTGGCACAGTTTCTCCTTGCGAGACATAGTGAGAAAGCTTTTTCTAAGGTGTAGGTGACAAAGAGGCGGCTAAAGGACATAACGAAAGCAGCACAACACTGGCATTGTGTGTGTCATTTTGCAAACTGATGGAAAACAGTACCTTACCACTCTCCTGCCTTTTGCATTCACATGAATATTGAAAAGAAGGAGTTTTGGACAACTTTCTTTTCCTTGGTGCAAAACACTGTACAAACCTTTGTGCAACCTCTAGAACACGATAGGAGATGTTTTTCTGTCCTGGCACAGTTTCTCCTTGCGAGACATAGTGAGAAAGCTTTTTCTAAGGTGTAGGTGACAAGAGGCGCTAAAGGACATAACGAAGCAGCACAACACTGGCATTGTGTGTGCATTTTGCAAACTGATGGAAAACAGTACCTTACCACTCTCCTGCCTTTTGCATTCACATGAATATTGAAAAGAAGGAGTTTTGGACAACTTTCTTTTCCTTGGTGCAAAACACTGTACAAACCTTTGTGCAACCTCTAGAACACGATAGGAGATGTTTTTCTGTCCTGGCACAGTTTCTCCTTGCCAGACATAGTGAGAAGGCTTTTTCTAAGGTGTAGGTGACAAAGAGGCGCTAAAGGACATAAGACGAAGCAGCACAACACTGGCATTGTGTGTGCATTTTGCAAACTGATGGAAAACAGTACCTTACCACTCTCCTGCCTTTTGCATTCACATGAATATTGAAAAGAAGGAGTTTTGGACAACTTTCTTTTCCTTGGTGCAAAACACTGTACAAACCTTTGTGCAACCTCTAGAACACGATAGGAGATGTTTTCTGTCCTGGCACAGTTTCTCCTTGCGAGACATAGTGAGAAAGCTTTTTCTAAGGTGTAGGTGACAAGAGGCGCTAAAGGACAAAAACGAAGCAGCACAACACTGGCATTGTGTGTGCATTTTGCAAACTGATGGAAAACAGTACCTTACCACTCTCCTGCCTTTTGCATTCACATGAATATTGAAAAGAAGGAGTTTTGGACAACTTTCTTTTCCTTGGTGCAAAACACTGTACAAACCTTTGTGCAACCTCT